>NC_021166.2:38535457-38548032 GCF_000331145.2 Cicer arietinum | reverse complement strand
TTAGGGTGATTGGCACACGAGTCGTGTTTGAATCAAGTTTATGATTGAGTGGTTTGAATAAGAATTGTCGTGGTAATTGTGTTGGAATTGCTAAGTGTTATGTATTGATTATCGTGTGTGGGTGCGATGGATTGTAAAACTATTTCGAAAACCAATTCGTCGTGGCGATTGTGTGGGAATTGCTAAGTGTTAAGTTTTGGAGTTATGTGTGAGTGTGATTGAATTAGTTTAAGTATTTTTTGGAAGAATAAGCAGGGAAATCGATTTCCCAATCGATTGGATGAGTTGGAGGAACTTCACTATTTTAACCTAATCGATTGTATAAATATGTCTTTCAAAATCTTTTAAGAAATCGATTTGGAAATCGATTGGCCTTAACACAGGAACTCAGCAAAACTGACAAAATCGATTTGGTGACACAAGAACTTAGCAAAACTGACAAAATCGATTTGGCAATCGATTTGGCAACACAGGAACTCAGCAGAAACTGACCAAATCGATTTGGCAATCGATTGGCTCAGTAGAAATCCTTATTTTGAGTTAGATAATCGATTGCTCAATTGATTTATCAATGTTTTGGTCAGTTATGTATTACTTGATGGTTTGAGAACTTCATTTTGATTTCATTTTTAATTGGCAAGCATTACATGAACTTTTAGCATATGAGAAATCCTTTTAAGGTGCATGCTTAGTTGAAAGTTTATTTTGTGCATTTAACACTTAAATGTTATGTGTTATCTGTTAATTTCGGTTGGTGATCCTTTACAACTATTGTGGAAATATGGGCTTTGCCCTAAGATGAGAGCCAGGATGATCCTGCTGGTTCGTACCCTACGGATGGGAATGCTTGACTGGAGCTATGTAGGAGGATCTCACGGGGCGCGTGGAGATCACTCAGGGTGTATATTTTTTTGGTAGGATGATCAGATTAGGTTGGTGTATAAGGACTAGACGTCCTTCTTTTTGGGTTGCAGTATTTTAATTTGGAAAACTGTACCTATACTAATACTGTATGTTTGACATGTTATTTATGATGGGGTCTATGTACCACCTTTTGAAGTGTAAATACTTTGGATTCGTATTTTGAGAAACTTTTCCACTGTGTGAGGACTGGACGTAACCCACGTTGGGTGAACCAGGATAATATCTTTGTGTGGTATTCTCTATCCTATCTCTTTATTTATCATACTGAATTAATTAACTAAGGTAAAACATAAACTGATTTTCTATTTTCAACTAATCAAGGAACGTTCTCTGTTTTATAACAAAAATCAACAACGTTCTCCGTTTTCTGTTTTCATAACCAAGATCAATCTTGAGTTATTTTCTTAAGTCTTAACAGGAATTTTTAAAAGGAACATTTACAATTCAAACCCCCCCTTTCTTGTAAATCGACATTGTTACTCCAGGGAATTCCTAGGTGACTTGGAGGTAGCACTCCAAATGTCAAGAGCTACCATGCAACCTACGTACGTTTACCTCGACTGTCGCATATATGTATCTCGGGTTGAGTTGAGGGGATCTATGAGGACATCGCCGATTTGAATTGTCCGTCCACTGAGATGGTGGCATAGTATCAAGCCTCCTAACCAAGTACTTCAGAGTTAGAATGGTACCACATTGTAAAATAGAGTTTAAGCTCATGCATAACATTTCATTTTCTTTTGATTAATAGGTATTGTGTGAGATAATAGTTTCTCTTAGATGATTTGATGTTATAGAGAACTGCATCAATTTTACTTGAGTGGTTTTAACTTTATAACGTGATGTTTTTTCTTGATGAATGTTTGTATTATGATACGGTGTATTATATTGTTTGTGTGTTCTTCTTAGTTATATTATACTATTAAAATGATTTCAAAACTCACCTCTTTCGTTGTTTGTGTTTGATTGGCTTGGACATGCGTTTTCGGAATCGCATTAGTTACAGGTTAACGAGTCTTGAAGTTCAAGTTTGGGAGGAACCCCGCTCGGATAAGTGATACTGGGAATAAAAGTTGTAATTTATATTTTACTTATTTAATTTAAAAACGACTTTTTGTATGAAAACCTTATAAGTACTAGTAAGTTTTTAGAATTAAATCAAGTAATTATTGAGAATGAACTATTTTATAGGAGTAAAGAAGTTTAAAGTGTTCCTTTTGATTTTTGAGAAACGTGATATTCTAAATTAAAGATAAAAGTTTTTATTTTCTTGGAATTTTTATTTATTTATCCGCTACAAATTTTAATATGATATAAATTATTATATACATTATTTTGGGGTTTATGGTGTCACATTAGTGGTATCAGAGCAGCTCTGTCCAATCAGGCCAAGTGGGTTATGTGTTAGCCGTCTGTTAGTCCGTGGTGGAGCTCTTGTCTAAGATTCAATATAGATTAGAAAAAACATATTAAAGACCAAAAAGTGACAAAATTTCTTGATCCATTTAGACTTATGCACTTATTCGATGAACTACAATGAGAAAGAATTAAAATGGATTAAACTAAACCTATTATAGACAAAAACTACCTTAAATCTAAATCCGTTAATACTTATGTACTTAATGGACGAACTAATTGTCTAACAATTAAAATCGATAGAATAAACTTATTAAAGACCAAAACGACCTAAAATCTTAATTCATTGAGACCTATGCACTTATTGTATAACACCCTGAACCCAAATTGAAATAAAAAGGTAAAATGCACTAGTTTTAAAGAGATTCGCAGCGGTTCCAAAATAGTGTATATATATATATATATATATATATATAAGTTCTAAACTTAGAGACAATTAATTTCTACCTCTGAATAACCGATAAAATAACACAATTGATCAATCAAATTTACAAAAATCTAAATTGTTCATAACTCAACTAAATACGAAAAATTACTCCCACCCAATATCACCTATTCAGAGCGTGGATCCCCAATCGATAACCTGAAATAACTGCGCTCTCGCAAGCGCCAAACACAAGCAACGAGGGTTGAGCTTCGAAAACATGTAATAGTATAAAATAATTGAGAAGAACACGTAAAAAAAAATATTAAACACCGTACCATATCAAATCACAACCAACAAGAATAATCAAGGTAAAACATTGATACAATCCACAACATCAAGTAAGTAAATACACAAATCAAGTAATGTTATGCATGCTCTTATACTCTAGACTCCTCCTCTTTCTTTGGTACCATTCTAACTCTGAAGTACTTGGTTAGGAGGCTCGATACTATGCCACCACGCAAGTGGACGGACAATTCAAATTGGCCCTGTCCTCATAGATCCCTCAACTCAACCCGAGACACATATACGTGACAGTCGAGGTAAACGTGTGTTGCGTGGTAGCTCCCGACATTTGGAGTGCTACCTCCAAGTCACCTAGGAATTCCCCACCCGGATACCTCCAAGGTCTAACAATCTTGCCTTAAGGCTCAACAGTAGACCGCCACGATCAGGCTCATTCAGTTGTACTTCCCCATAATCACTAGGCTTGTCAGGCCCTACCTATATGATGACCAAATAATCTCCACTTCAAAAATTATCAACAACTACTTTCTCCCCTCGTTGTCCTAGGTTACTTACTCCATTAAGAGAACCATCATTGGCACGGGTCGAATTCGTCACTATTCAGTTAAACACAATACGCATTTCATGATGTTCATCAGGGTGGTAATATCACATCGTCATTGCAGATTTCCATAGTCATACATTACATTCAGAATTTATCATCATGATACGTCATCTCTAACAATAAAGGGTCTACACTCACATATAATAATAATAATAATACTAGACCATTCACAACATCAATTGCAAGGAAAATAATTACAATTCATCACATTTTATATCATATATCAGTATCAAGGATAGATATAAACAAAACACAGAATGAATCAAATACACAATTCTACAATAATTCAACTATCACACGATCTTCAAAAATCAAATCAAACAACATCCTATAAAAGTTTCTAATTCATATTTTAACCTCACAAAATTCAAGTTTGCTCATTAGTCAATTATTACTCAAAGGGCTTCTGCCATACGTAGCGAGCCCCGAATGAATTGTGGGAAATACGGTATTCCCGTTCATCTCACTTAATTTATACTCATGCATTCGAACTCATTCTCACCCCATACCTCAATTTGACGCTTTCATAAGATAGAAGGACCATAATGATTTTCAGCAACCATGAGATGTCGACAACACGTCCAAACGAGTCCAAAAGCATCGACGAATTTGCAGAGTCAATGAAACGTGGCTGATAATTTTCCCGAGGCATAAAAATCAGCATTATATAATTAATAAAAATATTAGGCGAAGAAACATATTCAAAACGTCGTGAAACATGTTATTAGAAAAGGTCTCACCGACGTACTGGGGCGCCGACAGGGTCCGGCATCAACTTCACCGAAACACACAATCGAGTAGTTCTTCTTGAAGGTTTCAACGAGAGGAATATAGGAATGATATTTGTTAATTGAAACGAAATTCATGCAAGTTGTTTTTCCTAATAAACAGCCGCGCCAATAATACTTTTGAATACTAATTCTATGATCATAGGATGTCCGTAGGCAAGTTTAAAAGAGATAAGTACTTGGACCAAGTAAAACCAATTCCTTGGAACAAATACGAAAGCATGGACAAGGACTCCACCAAACTTGTAATCTGTATATGATCATCACTCCCATTAGATGAGTCCAAGAAGTGGAACCCAAATCCTTCCTTAAAACAGTAGGATTAAAGCCAGGAATTGGACTATTAAGATATCGCTTGTGGCTTCGTTTTTCCAAATTTTTTTGTAATACTGATCATGAGTACGATTACTTGGATTTAACCCAAACAAAAATGAAGATGGTGCTCATAGTGCTCTGTCGTAATCTCAAATGCATAATCGAATTGAAGATTAAGAACTAAATTAATAGTCAATGTATGTGAGGATTAGAGGTCGGAAGATGACTACTAGGTGGTATAGATCGCCGTTTCTATGAGAAAAGGAAGACATTTTAATTTCTTTGTTAACCCTAAAGATAGCCCAATAGAAACCGATAGAAAAAGAGAGAGGCATTGCACAACAAGAGATGTGTGGCTGTAAAAACCGAAGGTGGAATTCAAGTGAAGTCTATAAAACCAAATAAATAATTTTTATTTTAAAGTCTTCTAAATAACCACAACTCTTTCTCAACATTTTTATTTTTAAAATAAAATTTTAACTACATAATATTAATAATACTTTCAGACTAATAATTTACCAACTAACATAATTAACATTTTAAATATATTAGTAGTTAAAACTCTCATACCACCACAATTTTTCTAAATACTATTTTTTTGGAGAATGGTTAAAATGATAAAATAAATAGTATGATGTCAATATTTTATATTAATTACGACATAGAAAATATATATGTATAAAAATCACTATGTCATAACATGTATATCAAATTAAAGGAAATTAATCATATTATTAACTTTACTTTTATTAAAATAAAAATAAATAAGTTTAATTATTAAATATCTAGTTAGTAATAAGGATGACATATTTCACTTTAAAATAATAACAATCTAAAATTAATAAAAAGATATAAATATACTTAATATCCCTATCAATAATTTAAATAAATTATTAAGTCAAACACATGATAAATTATCACACTATAGCAAATACACATGTAAGAAAATCAATCATAATTATTTGTCAACACATATTGTAAACACATGCAATACTAAATTAAATTTTTAAAATCCCATTAGATAAATTAAATAATTTATTATTAAATTTGGGGTGTTACATATTGGACAAACTTCATTGCCTAAGAATCAAAATCGATTAAAATAAAGCTATTAAAAACAAAAATGACCTAAATTCTTAATCCATTGACACCTATAAGTTTATTGGACGAATTACATTGCCTACGAATCAAAATGGATAACAACAAACCTATTAAAAATAAAAATGACCTAAATTCGTAATCCATTGAGACCTATGCATTAATTGGACGAACTACATTTCCTAAGAATCTAAATGTATTAGAATAATCCTTTTAAAAAACAAAATTAGCTAAATTCTTAACCCATTGAGACTTAAGAACTTATTGGACAACAAACAAAATGAATTAGAATAAACCTATTAATGACAAAAATGAACTAAAATCTTCGAACATTATGCTCATATTGGACAAACTACATTGCCTAAGAATCAAAATGGGTTAAAATAAACCTACTAAGGAACAAAATGACCTAAATTATTAACCCATGGGGACTTATGCACGTATAGCACGAACAACATTCCAAAAAATCAAAAATGGATTAAAATAAACCTATTATAGAAAAAAGACCCAAAATCTAAATCAATTGTGACTTATACACTTGTTGGACATCCCACATCGCCTAAGAATTAAAATGGATTAGAATAATCCTATTAAAGACGAAAATGAACTAAAGTCTTAAACCAACGAGACTTTTGCACTTATTGGACGAATTAATTTGCCTAATAATCAAAATGAATTAGAATAAACCTATTAAAGATCAAAATGACCTAATATCTTAAATCATTGAGACTTAAGCACTAATTGGACGAACTACATTGCCTAATAAATAAAAATGGATTAGAATACATATTTTAGTGACCTAAAATCCTAATACATTGAGACTTATGCACTTAATTATGGAGCTACATTGCCTAAGAATAAAAAAGGGTTAGAACAAACATATTAAAGACCAAAAAGTGACAATTTTTTTTAATCCATTTAGAGTTATGCACTTATTTGACAAACTACAATGAGAAAGAACAAACCTATTATAGACAAAAATTACCTAAAATGTAAATTCATTAAGACTTATGAACTTATTGGACAAACTATATTGCCTAACAATTTAAATGGATTAGAATAAACCTATTTAAGACCAAAGAGACTAAAATGACCTAAAATCTTAATCTATTGAGACTTGTGCACTTATTGGACGAACTTCATTGTCTAAGAATTAAAATGAATTAGAATAAACATCTTATAGACCAAATTGAACTAAAATCCTAATCTATTAAAAATAGTGCACTTGAAAGAGGAACTACATTACCTATGAATAAAAAACACTTACAATACTCCTGTTCAATACCAAATTAAACTAGTGCACTTAATAGATGAACTAAATCAACTAAAAACACAAATGATCTAGAAGTAACATTGAGAAGACCAAAATAACCTAAAATCTTCATCCATTGAGATCTATGACGTTATTGGACAAACTACATTGCCTGAGAATCAAAATGGATTGGTATAAATCTATTAAAAACCAAAATAACCTAAAATCTTAATCAATTGAGACATATGTACTTATTGGATGAACTATGTAACACCCCGTTTTTCAAAGCGAGGGTATATTTTTTTTTTAAAAGTAATTAAAAGCGAACAAAGAAATAAATCAGGAAATGCTTTTGGATAAATAATTGAGTCATTATAATTTACGCAGCGGAAAAGTTTCTCCAATTATAAATCCAAAACATTTACATAACATCAAATGGTACATGGAACCCATCCAAAGATGATATCAAACTGATAATATTTGTATAAGTACAGTTTTCCAAACTAAAAATACTCCAAACCAAAAAGAAGGACCCCTAGTCCCTATACATCATCCTAATCTGATCATCCTACCAAAAAGCTATACACCCTGAGTAATCTCCACGCGCCCCGTGAGATCCTCCTAACGTAACTGCAATCAAGCGTTCCCATCTCCATTCCTATCCGTAGGGTACGAACCGGTAGGGCCGTCCTGACTCTCATCTGAGGGCAAAGCCCAGATTTCCACAATAGTTGTAAAGGGTCACCAACCAGAAAATAACAGTTAACACATAGCAATTAAGTTTTTGAATGCTCAAAACAACTTTTCAACTAAGCATGGACCTTAACAGGATTTTCAATATGCGAGAAGTTCATACAGTACATTGCCAATGAAAATGAAGGTAAAATGCAGTTCTCGATCTCCTAATTAACACAAAATAAAACAAGACATGGATAGATTCATGAGCAATTAATCATACAACTAAAACTGAGGATCATGGATAGATTCATGAGCAATTAATCATACAACTAAAAATGAGGATTTTCACTGAGCCAATCGATTGGGCAATCGATTGGGGTGAAGATTTTTAATGAAAACAGAATCCTGGGCTGAATTCAATCGATTGGTAAATCGATTGATTGGTTCCTGAGCCCCTGGTTTCGAGCCAATCGATTTCCTAATCGATTTGGTGAGGGATTCTTAATGAAAACAGAATCCTGGGCTGAATTCAATCGATTGGTAAATCGATTGATTGGTTCCTGAGCCCCTGACTTAAGGCCTAATCGATTGGGCAATCGATTTCGAAAGGGATTTTAAAAAGGCTGATTTACAAAATCGATTGGCTAATCGATTTTGTTCATTTGGCCAAGCCCCTGTCTTTCATCCAATCGATTGGGAAATCGATTTCCCTGATCAGTTTTCCAAAAATTCATGAATTAACCTAAGTCATTCCTAATCAAGTCCACAACCTAACACTTAGCAATTCCTACGCGATTACTACGACACACGAAGGTTCGATAACCATCATACTCACACACAATAAACAACACATAACACTTAACACCTTCATCTCAGTTATCACGATAAATCAAAATTCGAATCACTCAATCATAAACTCAAATCAAACATGACTCGCGTGCCAGGCACCCTAATGCAATGCGTATATGCCAAAATGCATGGACTCGGAATTCCAAACCAAAACCCTCCTCGAAGGGCCGTAAATCATAATTGTACCGCCTATCGCAGGCCAAAGTACCAATTACCGAGGTGCCACCTATCACGGGTCAGCACGATTTACTAAAATGCGTAAATCATAAACGTACCACCTATCACGGGTCAGTACAGTTTACCGAGGTGTCACCTATCACGGGTCAACACGATTTACTAAAAGAAAAAGCGGGAATCGTAAACGTACCGCCTATCACAGACCAGTACTGTTTACCTAGGTGCCACCTATCACGGGTCAGCACAATTCACCAAAAATGTAAATCGTAAATGTACCACCTATCACGGGTCAGTACAGTTTACCAAGGTGTCACCTATCACGGGTCAACACGATTTACTAAATAGTAACTCGTAAACGTACCACCTATCACGGGTCAGTACAGTTACCATGGTGTCACCTATCACGGGTCAACACGAATTACTAAATAGTAAATCGTAAACGTACAACCTATCACGGGTCAGTACAGTTTACCAAGGTGTCACCTATCACGGGTCGACACAATTTACCAAATGAAATGCATGAGCATACACAGACTCCATTCACAACAATCGTTAAGCAAATGCAGATATTAAAAGATTCCCCATTTTTAATACCCATTTAACTTAAACGACTTTCAAACAACATTAATTAAATAAGTCATTAAGAGATTCCCCGTTCTTAATACCGATTTAACTTAATGATTTTCAAAACAAAACGTTAAGCAAACAGTCATATTAAGAGATTCCCCATTCTTAATATACTTTTGACTTAAACGATTTTCACACAAGATATTCAGTAAACGAGTCATTAAGAGATTCCCCATTCTTAACACTCATTTACCGGAACGATTTTCAAAAACGATCGTTAAGTAACCGGGACATTAAGAGATTCCCCATTCTCAACGCCCAGTTAACTTAAACCTTTTCCTCAAATGCACATTAAGTAAACCGAGGTATTAAAAGATTCCCCATTTTTAATACTCGTTTAACTCTAATGGTTTTCAAATTCCACAGAAACAAATTCAAACATACTTTCACATTCAAACCATAATTCACAACAACCACACCAATTAACAAACATCAAGTACGAACACACCAAATACAACGAACACAAATCACGCAACATAACACCCAGATACATCAAATTTCATTTACCACGAAACATTCATCACTATAAACAAAACCTAACTCTAAGGTTTTTACCCATAACGCACTAGTTTCGTTTTTCCCCAAATCGATACATTTAACCCTAACAAATTCCTTCCCACACAACTACAGATAAGTCCCTAATGCAAGCTAGAAGTTTGGAAGGAGCCCTTACCTCAACGTTAGCTTTAACGTGCGTTTCCGGTACCGCGAGTAATTCTGGTAAAATCTCCGCTCGCAACGCTGCTTCCAAATTAGTTCACTAGCACCGTAGCATGGTGGTGAACAACTTTCCCTTCTATCTCTTCGAGAAATGAAGCTTGGATCTAGAAGAAACGGAGGGGTTTGTGTTTGGATCACAAAACCGTTTTTCTTCGTTTTCGAATCAAAGGGGAAGAGTGGAGTTGCGAAAACCTTGATCTAACTCTCACCCAACCTTGGGTCACTAGCTTTGAAGAAAAGGAAGCAACGAAAACGAAAAATGGAGAAGGATGGAATTTTGGTGTTCTCGTGTGAAGTTCAGAGGAAGGAGATGGAAATTTGAAATTTCCTTCCTTTCTTTTTCTTTCCTTTGTTTTTCCTTTCTTCCTTTTTCCTTCCTTCCTTTATATACTATTTTCTTTTCCTTTTCCTTCCTTCTAGTTTTCCTTTCTTTTTCCCTCCAAACAAACATATATAAATATAATAAATATAACTTAACAAATATCTCAAAATCTAGATATTTATTAAATTACCGTTTCACCCGAAACGCCTTAAATTCTCCGTAAAGGATTTTCCGCAGTTAAATTCAATTTATTTATCGACGAGAAATTCTAATTGGCATCGAAATATCTTTTTGATTATAAAACTCCAAAATATTATTAACTTTGGCTTAAAAGCCTCCGAGCCAAAATCCAAAATACGCCAAAAATACATAAATGGTACTTTAAAATTATGGGTCTTACAAACTATATTGTCTAAGAATCAAAATTGATTAGAATATACCTATTAAATACTAAAATGGCCTAAAATCCTAATCTATTGAGACTTATACACTTATTAAATACTAAAATGGCCTAAAATCTTAATCCATTGAACATTATGCACTTATTAGACGAACTAAATTGCCTAAGAATCAAAATGCATTAGAATAAACCTGCTAAAGTACAAAATTACCTATATTCTTAACCCATTGAGACTTAAGAACTTGTTTGATGAAATACATTGCCTAAAAATTAAATGGATTAGAATAAACCTACTAAGGAACAAAATGATCTAAATTATGAACCCGTTGGGAGTTATGCACATATAGGACGAACTACATTGCCTAAGAACCAAAATGGATTACAATAAACCTACTATAGAAAAAGAGACCTAAAATCAAAATCAATTGAGACTTATACACTTATTGGACGACCCAAATTTCCTTACAATTAAAAAGGATTAGAATAAACCTATTCACGACAAAAAAGAACTAAAGTCTTAAACCAATGAGACCTATGTACTTATTGGACGAACTAAATTGCCTAATAATCAAAACGGTTTAGAATAAACCTATTAAAGACCAAAATTATCAAAAATCTTAATCCATTGAGACTTATGCACTAATTGGAAGAACTATTTTGCCTAATAAATAAAAATTGTAAGACCCATAATTTTAAAGTGTATTTTATTTATTTTTGTGTATTTTGGATTTTGGCTAGGAGGCTTGGAGAGAAAAAGAAAGAAAGGAAATTAGAAGGAAGGAAAAGGCAAAGAAAAGGTTATATAAAGGAAAGAAGGAAAAAGGAAGAAAGGAAAAACAAAGGAAAGAAAAAGCAAGGAAGGAAAATCAGATTTTTCATCTTCCTCCTCTGTTACTCACGCGATCAAAATTCCTCCCTCCTCCATTTTCGTTTTTCTTTGCTTCCTTTCTTCAAGATTAGAAACCCACAGCTTGGTGAGTGATACGATAAGGATTTCTTAACTTCACTCTCCCTCGTTGATTCGAAAACGAAGAAAAACGGTGTTAGGGATTTCAAAACCGTCAAACACAAACCGCTCCGTTTCATCTAGATCTAAGCTTCAATCTGCGAAGAGATAGAAGGGAAAGTTGCTCACTACCATGCTACAGTGCTAGTGAACTAAATTTGGAAGCGACGTTGCGAACGGAGATTTTATCGGATTTACTCGCGGAACCGGAAACGCACGTTAAAGCTAACGTTAAGGTAAGGGCTCCTTCACAGATGTGGGGATGAAATGGAAGTAGAGAAAATCATTCAAGAGGTTCACAAAGGTTCTTTTGGAGTCCGATTGCTTGACCATGAAGTCTGATTGCTTTAGTTACGTAAAGAAATGTCATAAATGTCAAATCTATGCTGATAAAGTACATGCACTGCCAAGCTCTTTAAATGTCTTAACATCACCATGGCCATTTTCAATGTGGGTGTTGGATGTTATTGGACTCATCGGGCCTAAGGCTTCAAATGGGCACCGATTTATCCTAGTAGCTATTGATTATTTCATAAAATGGGTTGAAGCTGCTTCTTAGGCCAATGTGACGAGGAGCTTGGTGGTTAGATTCACCAAAAGAGAATTTATTTGTCAATATGGCTTGCCAAATAATATTATCACTCATAACACAACCAATCTGAATAACAAAATGATGAAGGAGTTGTGTGATAGTTTCCAAATTCAGCACCATAATTCTTCACCATA
>NC_021166.2:38534435-38534704 GCF_000331145.2 Cicer arietinum | reverse complement strand
AAGTCGAACTGACAATATTAGTATAAGTACAGTTTTCCAAACTAAAAATACTCCAATCCAAAAAGAAGGACACCTAGTCCCTATACATCCTCCTAATCTGATCATCCTACCAAAAAGCTATACACCCTGAGTATCTCCACACGCCCCGTGAGATCCTCCTAACGTGACTGCAGTCAAACGTTCCCATCTCAATTTCCGTCCGTAGAGTACGAACCGGTATGACCGTCCTGACTCTCATCTGAGGGCAAAGCCCAGATTTCCACAATAAT
>NC_021166.2:38533229-38533935 GCF_000331145.2 Cicer arietinum | reverse complement strand
GAGCTACGTTAGGAGGATCTCACGGGGCGCGTGGAGATCACTCAAGGTGTATAGTTTTTTGGTCGGATGATCAGATTAGGTTGATGTATAGGGACTAGACGTCCTTCTTTTTGGAAAACTGTACTCATACTAATATTGTCAGTTTGACATCTTGTTTGAATGGGTTCCATGTACCATTTGGTGTTGTGTAAATGCTTTGGATTTATATTTGGAGAAACGTTTCCGCTGCTTGTGAATTATAATGACTCAATTATTTATCCAAAGGCATTTCCTTATTTATCTCTCTGTTTTAGTTTAATTTCTTTTGAAAAAAAAAAGATACCCTCGCTTTGAAAATCGGGGTGTTACATTGTGGTATCAGAGCTTTGGTTTGGTTTTCTTTGGGGGCGGTGGAACCTTGGTTATAGATTGTAGGCCAACTGTAAGTTGGGAGTCGTTATCTGATCATGCGTCGGGGTAATTGGTCTGAGTTATCAGATCAGGGATGGTTATTATGTGTTGATATATTCGAAAGTTAGTTTTAGAATTATTCATTGTAGCGTTAACACTCTTCTTGGTGTTGGTTTTGGGGAAACACTACCTCCAAGAAGGAACGACGTTGCAAGAATGAACGTCAATGGGGATGATCAAATGGTTGAAGCTACAAATAACATGGATGTTTCTGTTGTTGCACAGACAACTGCAAAGACTCTACGAGATCTGGAGA
>NC_021166.2:38528916-38530694 GCF_000331145.2 Cicer arietinum | reverse complement strand
CCAAATGGTCTGAGGACGATAAAAAGAAGGTAGGTTATAATGCTAAAGCTAAGAACATTATAACATCTGCTTTGTGTGCAGAAGAATTCTTTAGGGTATCAAACTGCAAGTCAGCAAAAGAGATGTGGGACATTCTTCAAGAAACACATGAAGGAACCACAGATGTGAAGAGAGCTCGCGTAAACACACTTATGCACGAATATGAATTATTCAGCATGAAAAAGGACGAATCCATCAGCGATCTGCAAACCAGATTCACACACATTGTGAATAATCTTCACGCATTGGGAAAGCAAGTGGACAACGAACAACAGATTGGAAAAATTATGAGGTGTCTAACCAGAGAATGGCAGCCCAAAATAACAGCCATAGCTGAATCTAATGATCTAGCAAAGATGACAACTGCAACATTGTTTGGAAAACTAAGGGAACATGAAATGGAACTGCATCGGCTGGACGAATCAGAAATGGGAAGCAGGAAAAAGAAAGGATTTTCCTTGAAGGTTCAAGCCCATCAATCGAAAACTGAATCAGATAGCTGCTCAGATGAATCCAGTAGTGAAACTGAAGAGACTGAAATCGGGTCACTTGTCAAAAAGTTCAAGAAATTTCTGAAAAAGAAAGACAACAAATTCAGAAAACCATCAAGTTCTAAGACTAGTGACAACAAGACAATCAAATGCTATGAATGTGGTAAAACAGGTCATATCAAGTCTGACTGTCACAAGATGCAATACAAAAATAGGACTACAAATACTAAAGACAAGGAACCAGCTCACAAAGCCAGAAGAGCATATATTGCATGGAGTGACAACGAACAATCCTCTGCCTCTTTAGATGAAGAAGAAGCAAATTTATATCTCATGGCTCACACTGATTCAGCATCTGACGGTGAGGTTAGTACTACATCTAATCCAACTTATGATGAACTACAAGAAGCTTTCAATGAGCTACATGATGATTATGTGAATTCCATAAAACAGTTGTTAAGCACAAAGAAAATGCTTGAACAAATGAAAAATGACCATAAAGAAATTGAAACTTTATGTGAACAACTGAAAAAGGATTCACATGAAAAATCTGCAAAATGCATTGAACTTGAGAATAATGTTGCATCATTAAAATCTGATTTATTGAAATTTGCTAATAGTAAAGATAAACTGAATGTCATACTTAGCAATCAAAGACATGTTCATGAAAAATCTGGTTTAGGATATACACCAAATATGCATGTTAAAAGAAATAAATATAGATATGGTATTGGTTATATGCAAACCAGAAATGTCAAACATGGTCAAAAATCTGCTATTGCAAACAGTATGTATGACATCTTTACTAAACCAAAAAAATATTCATCCTTTGATGGCAGATGTCATTTCTATTGCAGAAAGGGACATTTTGTGTCAAATTGCACATTTAAAAAATTAGCCAATAGAGGATAGAAGCAAGTTTGGATAGCAAAGAAATCTGTGTTTGAAACTGACCCCCCAGGACCCAGTTTGAATTGGGTACCTAGATCCAAAACTTAATTATTTTTTGCAGGTGTGCTTGACATCCACCAAGCAAGATTGGTATTTGAAAGTGGATGCTCAAGACACGTGAAAGGAGACAAGTCTGAGAGTCTTGTCTTTAACATTAAATGAAGTTAAATAAAGAAAGATTGGTCAACCAAGTTGTATTGATGACACAGGAAAAGAGTCAATGGCATTCAATCAGAAAGTTTTTTTTTTGTTTAAATCGATTGGGTAATCGATTTCACGTTTGTTCTTTGTTGTGTT
>NC_021166.2:38527421-38528594 GCF_000331145.2 Cicer arietinum | reverse complement strand
TTTACAGGTTAATCGATTGACAAATCGATTGTAAATATCACAAAATGAAAACTGATTGAAACTAATCGACTGGCAAATCGATTGGGAAGTCACAGGGCATTAGGAAATGGATTGGCAAATCAATTGCTTAAAATGAAATTTCAAAAGTAACATGACCCTTGACTAACACAATCGATTGGACAATCTATTGTGAGAATTTCAATCATGTTAAGTTTGGTTACAATCGATTGGGAAATCGATTGAACTAAACATCTGGTAAGAACTTTTCAGAAAACAAATACCAAATCGAATGGCACTTCGATTAACATGAAATTAACTGAGTCATTGTTTTGAAACACAATAGATTGGGAAATCGATTGAAACAAGCTTTTTGAAACACAATCGATTGGGGAATCGATTGAAACAAATGTTTTGATATCACAGTGAATTCCCAGTTTGTGGCCAAATCGATTATGTGTATTTGTGAATCGATTTATTCTGAAAAGTGCTTTAAAAGAATCGATTGGTAAATCGATTAGCTTATATAGTTTCAAGATTAAAGAAAAACAAGACTCGCGATAATCGATTGGCAAATCGATTAGACATGTTTTATAACTTTAATGAATCGATTGGTAAATCGATTTAGTAGTTGTTTTACAGAAACTATATAAACTGTTTTTCAATCTTTTTCTCAAAGAACCTTGATCATAACTTTCATAATTCTGAGAACTCAAGATAACTTCAATAACAGATCACAATACACTTTGTTAACAATCTGATACTGCTTTTTCAGATCAAGATCAAAAGATTATCCATAATCATTGAGAGAGCTGAAAAAGTATTCTTGAGAGAAAAGACAATGTCCTCATGAACAATCATTGAATATCCAGATTCGTGAGAAGAACGTCGATCAAGATTGAAGACTTCTTTTTGTACTTCTTTTAATCTGTCTGTAACAATACTTTGAAACAAAACGAAAGCGAGAAAGCCAGCTAGAAACTGGTGGCTACCTTCTTGGGTGAGAGGTCTCATCAAGAAGGAGTCGTACTTTGATTTTGTGTTAGATTGCTCAATGTCTACAAGGATCAAAGGGTTGATAAAAAGCCAGCTAGAAACTGGTGGCTACCTTCTTGGGTGAGAGGGCTCAACAAGAAGGAGTCGTACTGTGATTCTGTGTTAGACTGCTGAGTGTCT
>NC_021166.2:38514555-38526030 GCF_000331145.2 Cicer arietinum | reverse complement strand
TGTTAAAAGTAATTAATATATATATATATGTTTGTTTGGAGAGAAAAAGAAAGAAAGGAAATTAGAAGGAAGGAAAAGGAAAAGGAAATGATATAAAAAGGAAAGAAGGAAAAAGGTAGAAAGGAAAAACAAAGGAAAGAAAAAGAAAGGAAGGAAAATCAGATTTTCCATCTTCCTCCTCTGTTACTCACGCGATCAAAATTCCTCCCTCCTCCATTTTCGTTTTTCTTTGCTTCCTTTCTTCAAGATTAGAAACCCATAGCTTGGTGAGCGATAGGATAAGGATCTCTTAACTTCACTCTCCCTCGTTGATTCGAAAACGAAGAAAAACGGTGTTAGGGATTTCAAAACCATCAAACACAAACCCCTCCGTTTCATCTAGATCTAAGCTTCATTCCGCGAAGAGATAGAAGGGAAAGTTGCTCACTACCACTCTAGGGTTGAATGTATTGATTTAGGGAAAACGAATCTAAGGTTCTGTGGGTAAAGTCTTAGAGTTAGGTCTTGACGATATTGAGGGGTGTTTCGTAGAAAATGAACTTAACTCATTTGTGTATGATTATGGGTAAATGAAATTTGATGTGTTTGAGTGTTATGTTGTGTTGATTTGTGTTCGTCGTATTTGACGTGTTCTAAGTTAATACCGATGTAATTTGATAATATGTTTTGAGTTGGTTTTGTTGTGAAATTTGAAAACCATTAGAGTTAAACGAGTATTAAAAATGGGGAATCTTTTAATATCTCGGTTTACTTAATGTTGTTTTGGAAAATCGTTTAAGTTAACTGGGCGTTAAGAATGGGGAATCTCTTAATGTCTCGGTTACTTAATGTTTTGTTTTGAAAATCATCAAGTTAAATGAGTATTAAGAATGGGGAATCTCTTAATGTCTCCGTTTACTTAATGTTGGCGTGAAAACCATTAGAGTTAAACGAGTATTAAAAATGGGGAATCTTTTAATATCTCGGTTTACTTAATGTTGTTTTGGAAAATCGTTTAAGTTAACTGGGCGTTAAGAATGGGGAATCTCTTAATGTCTCGGTTTCCTAATGTTTTGTTTTGAAAATCATTAAGTTAAATGAGTATTAAGAATGGGGAATCTCTTAATATTTCTGTTTACTTAAAGTTTGTTTTGAAAATCGCTTAAGTCAAAAGAGTATTAAGAATGGGGAATCTCTTAATATTTCTGTTTACTTAAAGTTTGTTTTGAAAATCGCTTAAGTCAAAAGAGTATTAAGAATGGGGAATCTCTTAATATTTCTGTTTACTTAAAGTTTGTTTTGAAAATCGCTTAAGTCAAAAGAGTATTAAGAATGGGGAATCTCTTAATATTTCTGTTTGCTTAATGTTTGTTGTGAAAATCGCTTAAGTCAAATGAGTATTAAAAATGGGGAATCTTTTAATATCTGCATTTGCTTAACGATTGTTGTGGATGAAGTCTGTGTATGCTCATGCATTTAATTTTGGTAAATTGTGTTGAACCTGTGATAGGTGGCACCTCGGTAAACTGTACTGACCCGTGATAGGTAGTACGTTTACGATTTACGTTTAGTAGGTTGTGTTGACCCGTGATAGGTGGCACCTCGGTAAACTGTATTGGCCTGTGATAGGCGGTACGTTTACGACTTACGCTTTTTCTTTTAGTAAATCGTGCTGACCCGTGATAGGTGGCACCTCGGTAAACTGTACTGACCCGTGATAGGTGGTACGTTTACGGTTTACGTTTAGTAGGTTGTGCTGACCCGTGATAGGTGGCACCTCGGTAATTGGTACTTTGGCCTGCGATAGGCGGTACAATTATGATTTACGGCCCTTCGAGGAGGGTTTTGGTTTGGAATTCCGAGTCCATGCATTTTGGCATATACGCATTGCATTAGGGTGCTTGGCACACGGGTCGTGTTTGAATCAAGTTTATGATTGAGTGCTTAATGTTTGTCGTGGTAATTGTGTTGAAATTGCTAAGTGTTATGTATTGATTATCGTGTCTGAGTGCGATGAATTGTAAAACTATTTCGAAAGCCAATTCGTCGTGGTGATTGTGTGGGTTTTGCTAAGTGTTAAGTTTTGGAGTTATGTGTGAGTGTGATTGAATTAGTTTAAGTATTTTTGGAAGAATAAGCAGGGAAATCGATTTCCCAATCGATTGGATGAGTTGCAGGAAGTTCACTATTTTAACCTAATCGATTTGCCAATCGATTGTATAAATATATCTTTCAAAATCTTTTAAGAAATCGATTTGGAAATCGATTGGCAGAGAGGCAGGAACTCAGCAAAACTGCCGAAATCGATTTGGAAATCGATTTGGCAACCCAGGGACTCATCAGAACTGACAAAATCGACTTAGAAATCGATTTGGTCATGCAGGAACTCAGCAGAACTGACCAAATCGATTTGGCAATCGATTGGCTCAGCAGAAGTCCTTATTTTGAGTTAGATAATCGATTGCTCAATTGATTTATCAATGCTTTGGTCAGTTATGTATTACTTGATGGTTTGAGAACTTCATTTTGATTTCATTTTTAATTGGCAAGCATTACATGAACTTTTAGCATATGAATAATCCTTTTAAGGTGCATGCTTAGTTGAAAGGTTATTTTGTGCATTTAAAACTTAAATGTTATGTGTTATCTGTTAATTTCGGTTGGTGACCCTTTACAACTATTGTGGAAATCTGGGCTTTGCCCTCAGATGAGAGTCAGGACGACCCTACTATTTTATACCCTACGGATGGTAATGTAGATGGGAATGCTTGACTGGAGCTACGTTAGGAGGATCTCACGGGGCGCGTGGAGATCACTCAGGGTGTATAGTTTTTTGGTAGGATGATCAAATTAGGTTGATGTATAGGGACTAGACGTCCTTCTTTTTGGGTTGGAGTATTTTAATTTGGAAAACTGTACTCATACTAATATTGTCAATTTGACATCTTATTTGAATGGGTTCCATGTACCATTTGTTGTTGTGTAAATGCTTTGGATTTATATTTGGAGAAACTTTTCCGCTGCTTGTGAATTATAATGACTCAATTATTTATCCAAAGGCATTTCCTTATTTATCTCTCTGTTTTAGTTTAATTTCTTTTGAAAAAAAAAAAAGATACCCTCGCTTTGAAAATCGGGGTGTTACATTTGCCTAAGAACCAAAATGGATTACAATAAACCTACTATAGAAAAAGAGACCTAAAATCAAAATCAATTGAGACTTATACACTTATTGGACGACCCAAATTTCCTTACAATTAAAAAGGATTAGAATAAACCTATTCACGACAAAAAAGAACTAAAGTCTTAAACCAATGAGACCTATGTACTTATTGGACAAAATAAATTGCCTAATAATCAAAACGGTTTTGAATAAACCTATTAAAGACCAAAATTATCAAAAATCTTAATCCATTGAGACTTATGCACTAATTGGAAGAACTATTTTGCCTAATAAATAAAAATGGATTAGAATATATATGTTAATGACCTGCAATCCTAATACATTGAGACTTATGAACTTATTGGTAGAATTGCATTGCCTCAAAATTAAAATGGATTAAAACAAACATATTAAAGACAAAAAAAGTGACAAAAATTATTAATCCATTTAGACTTATGCACTTATTGGACAAACTACAATGAGAAAGAACAGAAATGGATTAAAATAAACCTATTAACGACAAACTTACCTAAAATCTAAATCCATTAAAACTTATGCACTTATTGGACGAACTAAAATTCCTAACAATTAAAATGACCTAAAATTTTAATCCATTTAAACCTATGCACTTATTGGAAGAACTAAAGTGCCTAAGAATTAAAATTGATTAGAATAAAGCTATTAAAGACCAAACTGACCTAAAATCTTAATCCATTAAGACCTATGCACTATATTGATGAACAATGTTGCCTAAAAATCAAAGTGGATTAGAATAAACATATTAGAGACCAAAAAGGAATAAATTCCTAATCCATTGAAACTAATGCACTTAATAGATGAACCTCACTTAGAACCAAAATAGACTAGAATAAACATTGAAAAGGCCAAAATGACATAAAATTTTAATCCATTGAGAACTGTGCACTTATTAGACTATCTACATTGCCTAAGAATCAAAATGGATTAGAATAACCATATTAAAGACAAAAATTGATTTAAATTCCTAATCAATTGAGACTTATACACTTATAAGAAAAACTAATACGCCAAAAACCCAAAATAGATTAAAATAAACCTATTATAGAAAAAAAATGACCTAAAATTTTAATTCATTGGGACTTATGCATTTATTGGACAAACTACATTGTCTAAGAATCAAACTATAAACCTATTATACCACAAAAAAAAAACTAAAATCCTATTCCATTGAAACTAGTGCACTTAATAGATGAACTATATTGATTAAAAACCAAAATGTACTTGAATTAACATAGATAAGAATAAGCCTATTAAATACAAAAATTGACTGATATTCTTAATCCATTAAATTTATGCACTTATTGGTTGAACAAGAATGAGAAACAACAAAAATAGATTAAAATAAATTGATTATAGACAAAATGACCTAAAATTTTACTCCATTGAGACTTATGCACTTATTTGATGAACTAAAGCGCTTAAGAGTTAAAATGGATTAGCATAAACCTATTCAAGACCAAAATGAACTGAAATATTAATCCATTGTGACCTATGCACTTAATTGACGAACTACATTGCCTAAGAATCAAAGTGGATTAGAATAAACTTATTTGAGACCAAAACGGACTAAAATCATAATCCATAGAAACTAGTGCACTTAGTAGATCAACTTCACTAACTAAGAATCAAAATGATCTAGAATAAAGATTTAAAAGACCAAAACGACCTATACTTTTAATCCATTGAGACCTATGAAGTTATAGGACAAACTACAATGTCAAGAATCAAAATGGATTGGATTAAACCTATGAAAGACAAAAACTGATGTGAATTGTTAATCCATTGAGACTTATACACTAATTAGACGAACTAAATTGCCTAAGAATCAAAGGGTATTACAATAAACCTATTATCGACAACAATGAACTAAAATCCTAATCCATGGAAACTAGTGCACTTAATAGATGAACTACAATGACTTAGAACCAAAATGGACTAGAACAAATTTGAAATGAAAAAAATGATGTAACATCTTAATCCATTGAATATATTGGATGAACTACATTGCCAAAGAATCAAAATGGAATGAAATATACCTACGATTGACCTAAAATCTTAATTCGTTGAGACATATGCATTTATTGGAAGAACTACGTTGCCTAAGAATCAAAATAGATTACTATGAACATATTATAGACCAAAAAGAACTAAAATCCTAATCCGTTGGGTAAGACCTTTTAAAAAAAATTTCTAATTTATGCAATTTTAGTGTATTTTGTGTTGAATTGCTGAGACATTTAGCCCAATTTTATTTTATTTTGTGAATTAAGTACCAAAAACATATTTATTAGAATTAATAATATGTTTAATATATATATATATATATACCCCCGATTAAAATAATTTGTCGAGGAATAATTTAATTATGTTACGAAGAATTTAATACCAGGCGGATTTTTTAAACAAATGTCACTTGTTGCTAAAAAATTCATCTGTTAATTGAGTTTCGACCATAGTAAATATTTTATTTAAAGTAGTTTGAGAAGCGAGTGATGTGATGAGTGTAATGATGATTTTATACACTACGGTGCTTGGGAGCTAATTTATATGAGGTGTCGGCACGAGCGATATTTTCGCCGTGTTTTGATTACGGTAGTGAAAACGGTTGTAAAAGCTATAACTAAGATAAGGGCTCCTTCCAAATTTTTAATTTGCATATAGGGAACCTATATGTGTGATTGATGAATGATTAATGTATGAATGTCTGATTATTAATTTTAACGTGAATATATATATATATATATATATATATTGAAACTACGTATTGTTACATGTTATGAATTGATGATTAATATTGACGTAATTATATATTCTTTAGTGAAAATACGTGTTGTTATATGTATGAATTTTATTGAGGAAAATCTGTCTTGAGTGTGCTCTATGTTAAGTATGAAAATTATTAGTGTTAAATGAGTATTAAAAGGGGATTCTTTTAATAGATGTATTTACATAATGATTATTGTGAAAAGAGTCAGAGTATGCTCATGCATTTCATAGCTAGTGGTGATCGCGATGGGCCACAGTGTTAGTGGTGACCGTGATGGGCGACAATGTTAGTGGTAACCATGATGGCCACGGTGTTATGTGGTGACCGTGATGGGCCGCGGGATGGTTCCATCAGTTGATTTGGTCCATCTTATCCTTACGAGGCCACAAGGTGTTAACTTGACGACGGAAACATCGTTAGACTTCCCTGATTGAGACTCGTCGACTGCTTGTGTATACGACCCCATCTCAAGCAGGGGCTACTTATACGGGGAGGGTAGTGAGGACAAGTTGGAGAGCTGGAGCAGTATACCTCGTGGATCTCACTCGCAAGAGAATCGAATATCCGGTACCTTCAGGGTTGGTGCTCGAGATGAGTGGAGCATGGGAAGATGCAGAGGATTCCTCAGTTAGAGTTAATGTAGAGGCCACCGTAAGAGCTGGAGATACATTGGTTGGGCTGGGGACTGGCGGAAAGGATAAGGGGCCGATGCCAGTGGGAAGAGATATGGCAGGACCATCTAAGTGGGTCGAGTTAGAGTTTCCATTTTCGGTGAATGATCCCCTACCGACTGTCACTGAAGTAATGATCTGATTTGAGATTCCAACACCACTGAAGCCACCTATCTTGTTGGTGGATCTGACTTCTGAGGAGACCGATCCTTCTATGGATGTTGATGAGAAGGAGTTTAGTTCAAAAAGAGATAGCGTGTCATATGGGACTTGTGCAATGTGTGGAGGTCACCTTTATTATTGTAGTTGCTAGTGGATGATCAGATTAGTTTTTGTTGTATAGGAACTTAATGTCTTTCTTTTGGTGGTTGTACTTATTTTGTGTTGGGATGACTGTATCTATAACATATATTGACAATTGACTTTTGTTTGGTGGGTCCATGTTCCATTTTTTTGACGTGACCATGGGGGGGATAACATTCTTGGAGTTGTACTTTTGTACATGTGTCTGCCAAGAATACCCCAGGGGGTATGAGCGATGTCTGATAGGTCTCATTGCCCCGGTGTATTTTCTATTTGTATACTTTGGATTATCGTCCCAAAAACTATTTTAGCTAGTTTGTATATATGATGTAATTATTTATGATTCTTATCATTTTGTGTTACGATAAATTATTTTATTAAGTTGTTTTTTTTTAAAAAAAAATGCACTCACGCTGCTAAAAATCAGGGTGTTACACATTGAAACTAGTGCTCTTCACATATGAACTACATTGACTAAGAACCAAAATGGACTAAAATAAACTTTGAAATGACATAAATGACCTAACATCTTAATCCATTGGACATTATCCACTTATTGGACTAACTAAAGTGCTTAAGAATCATAATGAATTAGAATAAACCTATTAATACCAAAATGACCAAAAATCTTAATCCATTGAGACATATGCACTTATCGGACGAACTACTTTTCCTAATAAAACCAAAATGGATTTTAATAAACCTATTATTGACCTAAAATCATAATCCATTGAGACTTATGCACTTATTATTGAGCTATAATGTCTAAGAATATAATTTGATTAGAAAAAACCAATTAAATACCAAAATTGACTAATATTCTTAATCCATTAAACTTATGCACTTATTGGACGAATTACAATGAGAACCAAAAAACAAAGGATTAAAATAAACATATTATAGAATAAATGACATAAAGTTGAACTTCCATTAAGACTTATGCACTAATTGGAAGAACTAAAGTGTCTAAGAATTTAAATGGATTAGAATAAACCTATTAAAGACCAAATTGAGCTAAAATCTTAATCCATTGAGACCTATGCACTTAATTGACTAACTACATTGCCTAAGAATTAAAATAGATTAGAATAAACAAATTGGAGACAAAAACGGACTAAAATCCTAATCCATTGAAGCTAATGCACTTAGTAGATCAACCACACTAACTAAGAACCAAAATGGACTAGAATAAACTTTGAAATGACATAAATGACCTAACATCTTAATCCATTGGACATTATCCACTTATTGGACTAACTAAAGTGCTTAAGAATCATAATGGATTAGAATAAACCTATTAATACCAAAATGACCAAAAATCTTAATCCATTGAGACATATGCACTTATTGGACGAACTAAGAACCAAAATGGACTAGAATAAAATTTGAAAAGACCAAAACGACCTAAAATTTTAATCCATTGAGAACTATGCACTTATTGGACTAACTACATTGCCTAAGATTCAAAAGGGATTAGAATAAAACCTATTATGGACAACAACAAACAAAAATCCTAATCCATTGAAACTAGTGTACTTAGTAGATCAACCTCACTAACTAAGAACCAAAATGGACTAGAATAAAAATTGAAAAGACCAAAACGACCTAAAATTTTAATCCATAGGGAACTATGCACTTATTTGACTAACTACATTGCCTAAGAATCAAAAGGGATTAGAATAAAACCTATTATGGACAACAATGAACTAGAATCCTATTCCATTGAAACTAGTGGACTTAATAGATGAACTACGTTTACTAAGAACAAAATTTGACTAGAATAGACTTTTAAACGACCGAAACGACATAAAATATATTGAATATTAGACACTTATTGGACGAACTAAATTGCCTAAGAATGAAAACTGATTAGAATAAACCGATTAAAGAGCAAAATGACCTAAAATCTTAATTCGTTGAGATCTATATACTTCTTGGACAAACTACATTGCCTAAGAATCTAAATGAATTAAAATAAACCAATTAAAAACCAAAATGACCTAAATTATTAATCCATTGATACCTATGAACCCATTGAACGAATTAGATTTCCTAAGAATCAAAATGGTTTAGAACAAATCTATAAAAAATCAAAATGACCTAAATTTGTAATCCATTGAGACTTATGCACTAATTTATCGAACTACATTGCCTAAGAATCAAAATGGATTAGAATAAACCTGCTAAAGAACAAAATTACCTAAATTCTTAATCCACTGAGACTTAAGAACTTATTTGACGAATTACAAGAAATAAACATTTTTTATTTTAATTTCATGAAAGGCTAATTTTATAAGATTATTCCACGAGTTCAAAGTTTTAACAACACCTTGAGATTCAAGTTACAATGTCAATTTCGCTTCATGAATTTATTTCTATTTGTTTGAATATATTGATATTCTGATTTCCTAAATTGAATTTCAACAGGATCGATTAAATTCATTTGACATAATTTGATTTCGGTTTCTAATTGAATTGAATTATAATTCTGCGACGCTTGATCGTTAATTGTAATATTTTGATGATTGTGATGCTTAATCCAATCAAAGAAACCAAATTCACATTGGATTGATTATGCTTGTTTGATTAATTCTATAGTCAAATAAGAATAAAATCGCGAATTGGAAATTAAACTCATTGATAGAATATGTGATAGGTCTGAAACTCGAATAAGTGGATTAATCGTTTTGCTCATCTGTTAAAATAAATATATAAAAAAAACTCCTTTTGAATTTCAACTTTGAATTTAGTTAATATTATTATATCGGAAGTCCTTGCGAAACGACTCGAGTTATTACCTCTATTTACTTTTTATCAATTGTATTTGGCCCGTGCACGACAGCGGATCAATGACCTAAAATCTAAAGCCATTGAAACTTATTAACTTATACGATAAACTACATCGACAAAAACAAAAATAGACTATAGAAAACCTATTAAAGACAAAAATGACCTAAAATCTTTATCCACTGAAACTAATGCACTTATTCGACAAACTACTTTAAATAAAAACAAAAATATACTAGAATAAACTTTGAAAACACCAAAATGGCCTACAATCTTAATCCATTGAGATTTATGAACATACTGCACGAGCTTTAATGCCTAGGAACCTTAAAGGATTAGAATAAACCTATTAAAGACCAAAATGACCTAAAATCTTAATCCATTGAAATGAAACTACTTATTTGCCGAACTATATTGACTAAGAACCAAAATTGAAAAAAATAAACCTATTACAGATCAAAATTACAAAAAATGTTAATCCATTGAAACTAATGGAGTTCTTAGATGAAAAACATTGACTAAGAACTAAAATAGACAATAATAAACCTAGTAAAGACTAAGATGATGTAAAATCTTAATCCATTGAGACTTATGTACTTACTGGACAAACTAAGAAGATGAAAAAATAGATTAAAAAAAACCTACTAAAGACTTAAATGACTTAATATCTTAATCCATTGAAACTAATGCACTTATTAGACAAACTACATTGACTAAAAACCCAAATAAACTTGAATAATCCTAGTAAAGCAAAAAATGACCTAAAATCTTTATCCATTGAGACTTATGAACTTAATGGATGGTCTATGTTTCCTATGAGCCAAAATGTACTACAATAAATTTAGAAAATACCAAAATGACCTAAAATCTAAATCCATTGAAACGTTTGCACTTATTAGACAAACTGTAACACCCCGATTTTCAAAGCGAGGGTGTATTTTTTTTTTCAAAAGAAATTAAAATAAATCAGAGAATTAAATAAAGAAATACCTTTGGATAAATAATTGAGTCATTATAATTTACAAGCAGCGGAAAAGTTTCTCAAAATATATGAATCCAAAGTATTTACACAACAACAGATGATACATGGAACCCATTCAAATCAGATGTCATACTGACAATATTAGTAAAGGTACAGTTTTCTAAATCAAAATAACGTAATCCCAAAGAAAGACATATGTTCCCTCTATGTCATCCTAATCTGATCATTCTACAAAAAACTATAGCTATACACCCTGAGTGATCTCCACGCGCCCCGTAAGATCCTCCTAACATAGCTCCAGTCAGGCATTCCCCTCTACATTCCCATCCACAGGGTACGAACCGGTAGGATTGTCGTGGCTCTCATCTGAGGGCAAAGTCCAGATTTCCACAATAGTTGTAAAGGGTCACCAACCGAAATTAACAATTAACACATAACATTTAAGTTTTTAAATGCACAAAATAACCTTTCAACTTAGCATGCACCTTAAAAGGGTTTTCCATATGCTAAAAGTTCATATAACACATGCCAAATAAAAATGAAATCAAAATAAAGTTCTCAATCCATCAAGTAATACATAACAGACCAAGACATTATTAAATCAATTGAGCAATCTGTTAACTAACTCAAAATAAGAATTTCTACTAAGCCAATCGATTTCCAAATCGATTTCCTGAAGGTTTTTAGTGAAATTTGAATTCTGGGCTTAATTCAATCAATTGGGCAATCGATTGGGCAATCGATTGACAGGATAGCTGAGCCTCTAACTTAATGCCAATCGATT
>NC_021166.2:38491405-38514007 GCF_000331145.2 Cicer arietinum | reverse complement strand
TTAATACTCGTTTAACTGTAATGGTTTTCACGCCAACATTAAGTAAACGTAGACATTAAGAGATTCCCCATTCTTAATACTCTTTTAACTTAAACGATTTTCCAAAACAACATTAAGTAAACCGAGATATTAAAAGATTCCCCATTTTTAATACTCATTTGACTTAAACGATTTTCACAACAAACATTAAGCAAACAGAAATATTAAGAGATTCCCCATTCTTAATATTCTTTTAACTTAAACGATTTTCACAACAAACATTAAGCAAACAGAAATATTAAGAGATTCCCCATTCTTAATACTCGTTTAACTTAAACGATTTTCTCAAACACGCATTAAGTAAACCGAGATATTAAAAGATTCCCCATTTTTAATACTCATTTGACTTAAACGATTTTCACAACAAACATTAAGCAAACAGAAATATTAAGAGATTCCCCATTCTTAATACTTGTTTAACTTAAACGATTTTCTCAAACACGCATTAAGTAAACCGAGATATTAAAAGATTCCCCATTTTTAATACTCGTTTAACTCTAATGGTTTTCACGCCAACATTAAGTAAACGTAGACATTAAGAGATTCCCCATTCTTAATACTCATTTAACTTAAACGATTTTCCAAAACAACATTAAGTAAACCGAGATATTAAAAGATTCCCCATTTTTAATACTCGTTTAACTCTAATGGTTTTCACGCCAACATTAAGTAAACGTAGACATTAAGAGATTCCCCATTCTTAATACTCGTTTAACTCTAATGGTTTTCAAATTCCACACAAAACAAACTCAAACCTATTATCAGATCCAATCCACAACTCATACCAAAACACATCAATTCATTTCTCCACAGAATCCAACCATACACACAACAAATTTCATCAGTATTAATTAAGAACACGTCAAATACGACGAACACAAATCAACACAATCCACCACTCAAACACAACAAGTTTCATTTACTCAAAATCATACATAAATGAGTTTAAATTCATTTTCCACGAAACATTCATCAATATAACCAAATCCTAACTCTAAGATTTTACCCATAAAGCCTTAGATTCATTTTCCCCCAAATCAACACTTCAACCCTAACAAATTCCTTTCCACACAACCACAGATAAGTCCCTAAATGCAAACTAAAAGTTTGGAAGGAGCACTTTACCTTAACGTTAGCTTTTACGTTCGATTACGGTACCGCGAGTAAATCTGGTAAAATCTCCGCTCGCAACGCTTCTTCCGAAGTTGGTTCCCTAGCACCGTAGCGTGGTAGTGAGCAACTTTCCCTTCTATCTCTTTGCGAAACGAAGCTTAGATCTAGATGAAACGTGGAGGTTTGTGTTTGACAGTTTTGAAATCCCTAACTCTGTTTTTGAATCCGGGAAGGAGGAAGGAGTTGGGAACTTGATCTTTCTCACCCACTATCCTTGGGTTTCAATTCTCGAACTTAAAGGAAGCAAAGAAAACGAAACCAAAGAAGAAGAAAAGGGAGAGAGTCGCGAGGCAGGGAGAGACAAGAAGAATTTCTAGTTTTTCCTTCTTTTGTTTTTCTTTCCTTTACTTATCTTCTCTTTCTTTTCCTTTCTTTCTTCTTTTCCTTCCTTTTTCATTTCCCTCCAAACATATACTCATTATATATATTAATAATAATTAACAAATATCTCAAAATATCTAGATATTTATTAAAATTACCATTTCACCCATAACACATTAAATTCTTCGTAAAAGATTCACCGCAGTTAATTTAATTTATTAATCGACGAGTAATTCTAATAGGCATCAAAATATCTTTTTGGTCATATAAACTCCAAAATATTAATAGCTTTGGCTAAAAAGCCTGCGAGTTCAATACCAAAATACACTAAAATACATAAAGTATACTTTAAAATTATGGGTCTTACACAAACTACATTGACTAGAAACATTAATAGACTACAATAAACCTAGTAAAGACAAAAATAACCTAAAATCTTAATCCGTTAAAACTAATGCACTTATGAGACAAACTACATTGACTAAAAACACAAATAAACAAGATTAAACTTTGAAAACACCAAAATGGCCTACAATCTTAATCCAATGAGATTTATGAACATATTGCACGAGCTTTAATGCCTAGGAACCTTAAAGGATTAGAATAAACCTATTAAAGACCAAAATGACCTAAAATCTTAATCCATTGAAATGAAACTACTTATTTGCCGAACTATATTGACTAAGAACCAAAATTGAAAATAATAAACCTATTACAGATCAAAATTACAAAAAATGTTAATCCATTGAAACTAATGGAGTTCTTAAATGAAAAACATTGACTAAGAACTAAAATAGACAATAATAAACCTAGTAAAGACTAAGATGATGTAAAATCTTAATCCATTGAGACTTATGTACTTACTGGACAAACTAAGAAGAAAAAAAAAATAGATTAAAAAAAACCTGCTAAAGACTTAAATGACTTAATATCTTAATCCATTGAAACTAATGCACTTATTAGACAAACTACATTGACTAAAAACCCAAATAAAATTGAATAATCCTAGTAAAGCTAAAAATGACCTAAAAACTTTATCCATTGAGACTTATGAACTTAATGGATGATCTATGTTTCCTATGAGCCAAAATGTACTAGAATAAATTTAGAAATTACCAAAATGACCTAAAATCTAAATCCATTGAAACGTTTGCACTTCTTAGACAAACTACATTGACTAAAAACATTAATAGACTACAATAAACCTAGTAAAGACAAAAAGAACCTAAAATCTTAATCCGTTAAAACTAATGCACTTATGAGACAAACTACATTGACTAAAAACACAAATAAACAAGAATAAACTTTGAAAACACCAAAATGGCCTACAATCTTAATCCATTGAGATTTATGAACCTATTCTATGAACTATGTTGCATATGAACCCAAATGGATTAGAATAAACCTATTAAAGACCAAAATGACCTAAAATCTTAATTCATTGAAACTAAACCACTTATTCGACGAACTATATTGGATAAGAACTGAAATGGAAAAGAATAAACCTAGTATAGATCAAAATGACCAAAAATCTCAATACATTGAAACTAATGCAATTATTAGACGAACAACAATGACTACGAACCAAAATCGACAACAATAAACCTAGTAAAGACTAAGATGACGTAAAATCTTAATCCATCGGTACTTATGTACTTATTCGACAAACTAAATTTATGAAGATAAAAAATAGATTAACATAAACCTACTGAAGACTAAAATAACCTAACATCAAAATCAATTGAATCTAGTTCACTTATTAGGCAAACCACATTGACTAAAAACCAAAGTAAACTAGAATAAACCTTGTTGAGACAAAACGACCTAAAATCTAAATCCATTGACACTTATAAACTTAATGGACGATCTACGTTGCCTATGAGCCAAAATATACTACAATAAACCTAGAAAAGACGAAAATGACCTAACATCTAAATCCATCTAAACTTATGCACAAATTAGACAAACTACATTGACTAAAAATATAAATAGACTAGAATAAACCTAGTAAATATACAAATGACCTGATATCTTAATCCATTGAAACTAATGCACTGATGAGACAAACTACATTGAATAAAAATAAAATAAAAAACTAGAATATACTTAGAAAATACCAAAATGGCCTTTAATCTTAATCCATTTAGATTTTTGAACTTATTGCACGAACTATGTTGCCTAGGAACCCAAATTGATTACAATAAACCTATCAAAGACCAAAATGACCTAAAATCTTAATTCATTGGAACTAAAGCACTTATTCGACGAACTACATTGACTAAGAACAAAAATGATAAAGAATAAATCTAGTAAAGATCAAAATGAACGAAAATTTTAATCCCTTGAAACTCATGGAGTTATTAGACGAACAACAATGACTATGAACCAAATCGACAAAAATAAACCTAGTAAAGGCTAAGATGACGTAAAATCTTAATTCATTGAGACTTATGTACTTATTGGACAAACCAAATTTCCTATGATAAAAAATGGATGAAAATAAACCTACTAAAGACTTAAACGACCTAAAATCTTAATCCGTTGAAACTAACGCACTTATTAGACAAACTACAGTGACTAAAAACCAAAATAAACTAGAATAAATATAGTAAAGATGAAAATGACCTAAAATCTTAATCAATTAAGACTTATGAACTTAATGGACGATCTATATTGCCTATGAGCCAAAATGAGCTTGAATAAACCTAGAAATTACCAAAATGACCTAAAATCTAAATCGATCGAAACTTACGCACTTATTAGACAAACTACATTGACTAAAAATATAAATAGACTATAACAAAACTAGTAAATATCGAAATTACGGAAAATCTTAATCCGTTGAAACTAATGCACTTATGAGACAAACTACGTTGAATAAAAATGTAACATCTCAATTTTTAACAGCGCGAGTGTTTTTTTTTTTCAAAACAAATTCATATTAACAAAGAAATAAATAAGGAAATACTTTTGGATAAATATTTAAGTCGTAACACAACGACAAATAAGTCAACATAATTTACAAGCAGCGAAATAGTTTTTGAAATGCGAATCCAATGTATTTACACGTCAATGAGTGGTACATGGAATCCATCAATAATAAAATGTCAAGCTGACAATATTGGTATAGGTACAGTCTTCCAAATTAAAATAAACACATCCCAAAAGAAAGAAGACATCTAGTCCCTATACGTCAACCTAATCTGATCATTATATAAAAAACTATACATCCCGAGTGATCTTCACGCGCCCCGCAAGATCCTCCTAACATAGCTCCAGTCAGGTGTGTCCAACTACATTCCCATCCGCAGGGTACTAACCGGTAGGATGGTTCTGGTTCTCATCTGAGGGTAAATCCCAGATTTCCACAATAGTTGTAAAGGGTCGCCAACCGAAATTAACAATTAACACATGACATTTAAGTTTTTAAATGCACAAAATAACCTTTCAACTTAGCATGCACCTTAAAAGGGTTTCCATATGCCAAACATTCATAAACAAAGTTGAAAAATGAAGTTTTTAACAAAACAACACTGTTGTATTCGAATACAGCATCTCGGTATTTGAATACAAGGCTGTTTCTATAAGACCCATAGTTTTTAAATCCTAAATTATGCAATTTTAGGGTATTGAGTGAGTTAAATGCCAAATATATATTTTTAGAAATTGGATTAAAATTATTTGTCGGAAAATAATTTACTTCCGTTACGAAGGATTTAATACCGGGCAATTTTGTTAAAAATATCTCGGGTTGCTGAAAATTGTACCGGACAATTGAGTTGCGACGAGAGTAGATATTTTTATTAAATTAGACTAAGAGGGGAATGAAATGATGGGGGTAAGAGTTGTTAGATAATTGTTGGTTTTGTTTTAATTACAATATATATATATATATATATATATATATGGTTGGAGGGAAAAAGGAGAAAAGGAAATAGAAAGAAAAGAAAAGGGAAGGAAAGAAAGAAAAGAAATCCATCTTCCTTTGTCGCGTGGCCCATTCTTCCTCCTTCTTCCATCTTCATCTTTTTTGCTTCCTTTAAGTTCGAGAATAGAAACCCAAGGCTAGTGGGTGAGAAAGATCAAGTTCCCAACTCCTTCCTTCTTCCCGGATTCAAAAACGGAGTTTTGGATTTCAAAACCGTCAAACAAAAACCTCCCCGTTTCATCTAGATCTAAGCTTCGTTTCACGAAGAGATAGAAGGGAAAGTTGCTCACTACCACGCTACGGTGCTAGGGAACCAACTTTGGAAGCGACGTTGCGAGCAGAGATTTTTACCGGATTTACTCGCGGTACCGTATTCGAACGTGAAAGCTAACGTTAAGGTAAGGGCTCCTTCCAAACTTCTAGTTTGAATTTAGAGCCTTATATGTGGTTGTGTGGAAAGAATTTTGTTAGGGTTTGAGTATTGATTTGGGGGAAAACGAATCTAAGGCTTTATGGGTAAAATCTTAGAGTTAGGTTTTGGTTATATTGATGAATGTTTCGTGGGAAATGAATTTAAACTCATTTATGTATGATTTTGAGTAAATGAAACTTGTTGTGTTTGAGTGGTGGATTGCGTTTATTTGTGTTCGTCGTATTTGACGTGTTCTTAATTAATACTGATGAAATTTGATATGTGTATGGTTGGATTTTTGTGGAGAAATGAATTGATGTGTTTTGGTATGAGTTGTGGATTGGATCTGATAATAGGTTTGAGTTTGTTTTGTGTGGAATTTGAAAACCGTTTAAGTTAAACGAGTATTAAGAATGGGGAATCTCTTAATGTCTACATTTACTTAATGTTGGCGTGAAAACCGTTAGAGTTACACGAGTATTAAAAATGGGGAATCTTTTAATATCTCGGTTTACTTAATGTTGTTTTGGAAAATCGTGTAAGTTAAAAGAGTATTAAGAATGGGGAATCTCTAAATATTTCTATTTGCTTAATGTTTGTTGTGAAAATCGTTTAAGTCAAATGAGTATTAAAAATGGGGAATCTTTTAATATCTGCATTTGCTTAACGATTGTGGTGGATGGAGTCAGTGTATGCTCATGCATTTCATTTTGGTAAATCGTGCTGACCTGTGATAGGTGGCACCTCGGTAAACAGTACTGACCCGTGATAGGTGGTACGTTTACGATTTACGTTTTGGTAAATTGTGCTGACTCGTGATAGGTGGCACCTCAATAAATAGTACTTTGGCCTGTGATAGCCGGTACGTTTACGATTTACGTTTTTGGTAAGTTGTGCTGACCCATGATAGATGACACCTTGGTAAATAGTACTTTGGCTTGTGATAGGCGGTACGTTTACAACTTACGCTTTTTCCTTTAGTAAATTGTGCTGACCCGTGATAGGTGGCACCTCGGTAATTGGTACTTTGGTCTGCGATAGGCGGTACAATTATGATTTACGGCCCTTCGAGGAGGGTTTTGGTTTGGAATTCCGAGTCCATGCATTTTGGCATATACGCATTGCATTAGGGTGCTTGGCTCGCGAGTCGTGTTTGATTCAAGTTTATGATTGAGTGTTTGAAATTTGAGTTGTCTGGTAAATTGTGTTTGTCCGTGAGAGACTGCACATGTGTTTGTCCGTGAGAGACTACACCCTGGTAAATTGTGTTTGTCCGTGAGAGACTGCATAGGTGTTTGTCCGTGAGAGACTACACCCTGGTAAATTATGTTTGTCCATGAGAGACTACACTCGTGTTTGTTCGTGAGAAACTATACGTTTAGGATTTACGCCTCTCGCTGAGGGTTTTTTTTGAGATTGTGTGATAGCATGTTTGATCGCAAAACTATTTCGAAGCTTATGATGTTGTAGTGATTTTGTTATAAAAGTGTTATGTTTTGTTTGGAATCGTGATTGCAAAACTATTTCGAAGCTCATGATGCTGTAGTGATGGTGTTATAAGTGTTAAGTGTTATGTTTTGTTTGGAATTATGGGATAGCATGTTGGATTGCAAAACTATTTCGAAGCTCATGATGTTGTGGTGATTGTGTGGGAATTGCTAAGTGTTTAGATGTGGAACTGTGTTTGAATGATATTGAGTTAGTTTATGTGTTTTTGGAAGAATATGCAGGGAAATCGATTTCCCAATCGATTGGATGAGTTACAGGGACTTCCCTAATTTGACATAATCGATTTGCCAATGATTTTATAATATGTTTTTCAAAACCATTTAAGAAATCGATTTGGAAATCGATTTGGCCATGCAGGAATTCAGCAAAACTGACGAAAATCGATTTGGAAATCGATTGGCATTAAGTCAATTGATTGCCCAATCGATTGAATTAAGCCCGGAATTCAAATTTCACTAAAAACCTTCAGGAAATCGATTTGGAAATCGATTTGGCCATGCAGGAATTCAGCAAAACTGACGAAAATCGATTTGGAAATCGATTTGGCCATGCAGGAATTCAGCAAAACTGACGAAAATCGATTTGGAAATCGATTTGGCCATGCAGGAATTCAGCAAAACTGACGAAAATCGATTTGGAAATCGATTGGCTTAGTAGAAATTCTTATTTTGAGTTAGATAACAGATTGCTCATTGATTTATCAATGTCTTGGTTAGTTATGTATTACTTGATGGATTGAGAACTTTATTTTGACTTTATTTTTATTTGGCAAGTGTTATATGAACTTTTAGCTTATGGAAAACCCTTTTAAGGTGCATGCTAAGTTGAAAGGTTATTTTGTGCATTTAAAAACTTAAATGTTATGTGTTAATTGTTAATTTCGGTTGGTGACCCTTTACAACTATTGTGGAAATCTGGGCTTTTCCCTCAGATGAGAGCCAGGACAATCTTACCGGTTCGTACCCTGTGGATAGGAATGTAGAGGGGAATGCCTGACTGGAGTTATGTTAGGAGGATCTTACGGGGCGCGTGGAGATCACTCAGGGCCTTTAGTTTGTTTTGGTGAATGATCAGATTAGGTTGACATAGAGGGCACATACGTCTTTCTTTTGAATTGTATTTATTTTAAAATGGAAGACTGTACCTACACTAATATTGTCAGCTTGACATGTTATGTTCGATGGGTTACATGTACCGACTTTTGATGTGTAAATATTTTGGATTCATATTTTGAGAAACTTTTCCGCTGCTTGTAAATTATAATGACTCCATTATTTATCAAAAGGTATTTCCTTATTTGTTTTTCTTTGTTTTATTTTAATCTCTTTTGGAAAAAAGAGATTAAAAAGGAATTTGTTAGGGTTGAAGTGTTGATTTGGGGGAAAATGAATCTAAGGCTTTATGGGTAAAATCTTAGAGTTAGGTTTTGGTTATATTGATGAATGTTTCGTGGAAAATGAATTTAAACTCATTTATGTATGATTTTGAGTAAATGAAACTTGTTGTGTTTGAGTGGTGGATTGTGTTGATTTGTGTTCGTCGTATTTGACGTGTTCTTAATTAATACTGATGAAATTTGATATGTGTATGGTTGGATTTTGGAAACACTACCTCCAAGAGAGAATGACGTTGCAAGGATGAACGTCAGTAGGGATGATCAAATGGTTGGAGCTACAAATAACATGGAGGTTTTGTTGTTGCACGAACTGCTGCAAAGACTCTGCGGGATCTGGAGAAGAGGAAAAGAGAGATCTGTACTTTTAAGATTAAGAGGGTTAGAATATTTTCATCGTTACCATCCTCCAAAGTTCAAGGGTGAGGAGGACTCAGGAAAAGAGTTGACTGATGGATTCAAGAAGTGGAAAAGATCTTCGAGATGAGGGATTGTCAGGCAGAGTTGAAGCAAATCATGACGACATGGAATTTATAAAATGGTTCCAAGGACACAGAAGCTATGTGTTGGTGTAAACTCGAAGATGATGAGTATGGATGGATTAACGTTAGACTAATAAGGGATTTCAACTAAAGATCTAAGTTGAGGACTTTTGTTAAGAAAAGTATTAGATGTTTTCCTGGTAGATTTCAGGATGAAACTGAATGAAGTTTGACAACTGTCAAAGAGATATGAACATCATGGAATTGTTGAGAAGATGAGGCTTCCATTTGGGATAACATTTGGTGCTTAGGTGTCAATGAAAGAGACTGGTATTGAAGTTAAGGGAGCGTTGCACATTAGGAGTGAATACTCCTTTGGATAGATAAAATACGCTTTGAGGAATTGTCGATATCTTGAGGGGAAAAGTCGAGCATTCGAGTTAGACTAGATTCGCAACTTGGATTATTAAGTATGAATCTCATAACGAGTGTAGGAGTGAGACCATGTATTTAGTTGATAAGTGACAAATCTCCTGGTGCTTTAGGAGATATTAAGTATGGATAATGATATTGGATGAAACTATAGACACGTAAGTGTGAATTTTGAGCGATGTTCGGCAAAACATAATGAGTTAGGCCTTGATGTATTGAATTCTATGTTACCATTAAGTGGAATTTGAAGTATCTTGTACGGGAATACTTCGAGATGGCGGTAATATAAATTTTGAGAGTCTGTTAAAGGATGGGAATTACTAAGAGGATGTTAATATTTTGATAGGTCAGAAAGGATTATTCGAGATTTGATTTGGGACCCTAAGATGGTTAATTTTTTTTAGTTGATGATTTAAAATCCGCAAGGTTGGATGAAGGACCAAGTAATGCTTAGAACTTTCATAATCGAAGGAGTTGAGGCAGGCAAGTGATAAATAATTCATGTTAAGGATGGAAGTGCTTGGAGATTTTGAGGATCAAATTTTAGAATCCTATTAAATGATAGAAAGTGAAAAAGAAGAGATGTAACACAACTGATTTATGGTTTAGTTGTTGGTCTTGGGAAGTCAAGCGTGAAGATTTGAAATGATCATTTCAGTAACTGGATGGACGAAGAAAGGTATGTGGGTTTTTGAGATATTGTACTGAAAAATTTATGAGGATGAAGTTATAGATAATTAGTTCTTAGGAAATGCTTATGGGGAACGTTTGAGAAATAATTCTTTAGGACGTTCGATTGTTAGGATTCTTTCAGTTCGTATCTCGGTGAAGGTTGAGAGGGAATAAGAATCCAGCGAGTGAACCAAATATTGGAAAAGGTACCAAGAAATTTGTGGAGCAGCGCATAGAGATGTAGCTTATGACAATTAAAGATTGATGAAAGGAATTATCTCACCTATAACTCAGACATTATTATTATAAAGGTATGCCAATGATATAAAGACATTACTTGAGTGCATGTCATGGGGATTGTTATTGTGTTCGTCAATGAAAGAAAGTTTGTGTGTCCCAAGTGGTATAGTCTTTGGCTTGTTTTCGAAAATATTCGAGGTAGTTTTGATCACCAAACATATGTGGGGATGGAATTATTAAATTTATAACTAGAATAACATACCGATAAGAACACTACAGTTTGATGTAGTTGTACGACTTAAGAAAAATCGAGGATTTGTGGACAAGGGCGAAATTTAGGAGTTCTCGGATGTAGTGATTGTTCTATGCTCAGTGTGTTGGGGTCATTCTAAGTGTCTCAATTTGGTACCAAATGGATGTTTCGTACCAAATAGATGCCAATGAGACTACGTGACGTAGGTATTGGATATTTTACTTCGTCGTCAGGATCAAAGTTATAGGAAAATAAGGGAAATTCAATAGACTTTGAGAAGATTGTTGACTGCTTTTGTAAGTTGCAAGGAGCACTATTACAATTGGGCTAAGATAGTCTAAGCCACTATCATGGTTGTTGGCTATTTATTGACAAATTGAGGGACTAATCATCCTTAATCTCTTGTTGATAGTGGACAAAATCATGTTGAATGGAACGGACGAGCCTTACCGACTATGAATGTGTGTGAAGTTATTAAACACCCTATGAAGTGGGGTAGGCAACACTTTTTTTCGAGAAGGCCGGGTGAATCAAGTTGCGACTAGTGTGTTGAATTTGAGTACAAACCTAGTGTGGATTGCTACACGTACTTTAAGTTTCGAGGACGAAACTAATTTAAGGGGGGTAGTAATGTAAGACCAATAGTTTTTAAATTCTAAATTATGCAATTTTAGGGTATTGAGTGAGTTAAATGCCAAATATATATTTTTAGAAATTGGATTAAAATTATTTGTCGGAAAATAATTTACTTCCGTTACGAAGGATTTAATACCGGGCAATTTTGTTAAAAATATCTCGGGTTGCTGAAAATTGTACCGGACAATTGAGTTGCGACGAGAGTAGATATTTTTATTAAATTAGACTAAGAGGGGAATGAAATGATGGGGGTAAGAGTTGTTAGATAATTGTTGGTTTTGTTTTAATTATGGGGAATCTCTTAATATGACTGTTTGCTTAACGTTTTGTTTTGAAAATCATTAAGTTAAATCGGTATTGAGAACGGGGAATCTCTTAATGACTTATTTAATTAATGTTGTTTGAAAGTCGTTTCGGTAAATGAGTATTAAGAATGGGGAATCTCTTAATATGACTGTTTGCTTAACGTTTTGTTTTGAAAATCATTAAGTTAAATCGGTATTGAGAACGGGGAATCTCTTAATGACTTATTTAATTAATGTTGTTTGAAAGTCGTTTCGGTAAATGAGTATTAAGAATGGGGAATCTCTTAATATGACTGTTTGCTTAACGTTTTGTTTTGAAAATCATTAAGTTAAATCGGTATTAAGAACGGGGAATCTCTTAATGACTTATTTAATTAATGTTGTTTGAAAGTCGTTTCGGTAAATGAGTATTAAGAATGGGGAATCTCTTAATATGACTGTTTGCTTAACGTTTTGTTTTGAAAATCATTAAGTTAAATCGGTATTGAGAACGGGGAATCTCTTAATGACTTATTTAATTAATGTTGTTTGAAAGTCGTTTCGGTAAATGAGTATTAAGAATGGGGAATCTCTTAATATGACTGTTTGCTTAACGTTTTGTTTTGAAAATCATTAAGTTAAATCGGTATTGAGAACGGGGAATCTCTTAATGACTTATTTAATTAATGTTGTTTGAAAGTCGTTTCGGTAAATGAGTATTAAGAATGGGGAATCTCTTAATATGACTGTTTGCTTAACGTTTTGTTTTGAAAATCATTAAGTTAAATCGGTATTGAGAACGGGGAATCTCTTAATGACTTATTTAATTAATGTTGTTTGAAAGTCGTTTCGGTAAATGAGTATTAAGAATGGGGAATCTCTTAATATGACTGTTTGCTTAACGTTTTGTTTTGAAAATCATTAAGTTAAATCGGTATTAAGAACGGGGAATCTCTTAATGACTTATTTAATTAATGTTGTTTGAAAGTCGTTTAAGTTAAATGGGTATTAAAAATGGGGAATCTTTTAATATCTGCATTTGCTTAACGATTGTTGTGGATGGAGTCTGTGTATGCTCATGCATTTCATTTTGGTAAATCGTGCTGACCCGTGATAGGTGGCACCTCGGTAAACAGTACTGACCCGTGATAGGTGGTACGTTTACGATTTACGTTTTGGTAAATTGTGCTGACCCGTGTTAGGTGGCACCTCGGTGAATAGTACTTTGGCCTGTGATAGGCGGTACGTTTACGATTTACGTTTTTGGTAAGTTGTGCTGACCCGTGATAGGTGGCACCTCAGTAAATAGTACTTTGGCCTGTGATAGGCGGTACGTTTACAACTTACGCTTTTTCCTTTAGTAAATCGTGTTGACCCGTGATAGGTGGCACTTCGGTAATTGGTACTTTGGCCTGCGATAGGCGGTACAATTATGATTTACAGCCCTTCGAGGAGGGTTTTGGTTTGGAATTCCGAGTCCATGCATTTTGGCATATACGCATTGCATTAGGGTGCTTGGCTCGCGAGTCGTGTTTGATTCAAGTTTATGATTGAGTGTTTGAAATTTGAGTTGTCTGGTAAATTGTGTTTGTCCGTGAGAGACTGCACAGGTGTTTGTCCGTGAGAGACTACACCTTGGTAAATTGTGTTTGTCTGTGAGAGACTGCACAGGTGTTTGTCCGTGAGAGACTACACCCTGGTAAATTGTGTTTGTCCATGAAAGACTACACTCGTGTTCGTTCGTGAGAAACTGTACGTTTAGGATTTACGCCTCTCGCCGAGGGTTTTGTTTGAGATTGTGTGATAGCATGTTTGATCGCAAAACTATTTCGAAGCTCATGATGCTGTAGTGATGGTGTTATAAGTGCTAAGTGTTATGTTTTGTTTGGAATCGTGATTGCAAAACTATTTCGAAGCTCATGATGCTGTAGTGATGGTGTTATAAGTGCTAAGTGTTATGTTTTGTTTGGAATTGTGGGATAGCATTTTGGATTGCAAAACTATTTCGAAGCTCATGATGTTGTGGTGATTGTGTGGGAATTGCTAAGTGTTAAGATGTGGAATTGTGTTTGAATGATATTGAGTTAGTTTATGTGTTTTTGGAAGAATATGCAGGGAAATCAATTTCCCAATCGATTGGATGAATTACAGGGACTTCCCTAATTTGACATAATCGATTTGCCAATCGATTTTATAATATGTTTTTCAAAACCATTTAAGAAATCGATTTGGCCATGCAGGAATTCAGCAAAACTGACGAAAATCGATTGGCATTAAGTCAGGGGCTGAGCTATGCTAGGGAACATACGTCTTTCTTTTGAATTGTATTTATTTTAAAATGGAAGACTGTACCTATACTAATATTGTCAGCTTGACATGTTATTTTCGATGGGTTACATGTACCAACTTTTGATGTGTAAATATTTTGGATTCATATTTTGAGAAACTTTTCCGCTGCTTGTAAATTATAATGACTCCATTATTTATCAAAAGGTATTTCCTTATTTGTTTTTCTCTGTTTTATTTTAATCTCTTATGAAAAAAAAATACACCCTCGCTTTGAAAATCGGGGTGTTACAGTTTCAACATTCAGCAGCAAAAACATGTCTGTATTCGAATACAACCTTCTGTATTTGACTAAACAGTAAGTCAGTAGCAAAACAACATGTTTGTATTCAAATACAACAGTCTGTATTCGAATACACATCAGACAACAGCAGAAAAACAGCAAAATTCAGCTTTTAAAAGGGTTTTGAAATCAATCAACACTTAAACACAAATCCAACACAATCACACTTAACAATTATAGCCCAATCACCATGACGACTTGAGTTTCGAAAAAGTTTTGCAATCAATCACAGTTACACACAATTTCAAAACATTCACATTTAGCAATTATAGCACAATCACCACGACAACTTGAGTTTCGAAAAGGTTTTGCAATCAATCACACTTACACACAATTCCACAACATCCACACTTGGCAATTATAACACAATCACCATGACAACTTGAGTTCAAACACTCAATCATAATCTTGAATCAAACGTGACTCGCGTGCCAAACACCCTAATGCAATGCGTATATGCCAAAATGCATGGACTCGGAATTCCAAACCAAAACCCTCCTCGAAGGGCCGTAAATCATAATTGTACCGCCTATCACAGGCCGAAGTACTAAATTACCGAGGTGCTACCTATCACGGGTCAGCACGATTTACTAAAAACGTAAATCGTAAATGTACCGCCTATCATAGGTCGAAGTACTATTTACCGAGGTGCCACCTATCACGGGTCAGCACGATTTACCAAAAATTTGTAGTCTATCGCAGACCTTACATGTCGCGACAATCCCCGAAAGGATAAGGTGAACTAACAAATCACATGGAATCATCTCGTGCCCCATCTGGTCACCACTATCACCATGGCCCATCTGGTCGCCATATACTATGAAATGCATGAGCATACTTTGACTCTATCCACGACAATCGTTAAGTAAATGCAGATATTAAAAGATTCCCCATTTTTAATACTCATTTAACTCTAACAATTTTCACGACATTCATTAAGTAAAGGCAGATATTAAAAGATTCCCCATTTTTAATACTCATTTAACTCTAATGATTTTCAAATTCCACACAGAGTATACTCAGACATATTCTAAAATTCAATCCACAATTCACATCAAATCACATCAATTCATTTTTCCACAAAATCCACACAAACACATCTCAAAATCTAGAATATTAACTATGAACACGTCAAACACGACAACCACAAATCATCACAACCCACCACTCAAACATATCAAATTTCATTTCCTCAAAACCACACGTAAATGAGTTAAATTCATTTTCCACCAAACACTCATCAATATAACCAAAAACCCAACTCAAAAATTTCACCCGTAAAAGCATTATATTCATTTTCTCCGAATCTACACTTCAAACCCAACAAATTTATTTTCGACACATCCACATATAAGTCCCTAAATGCAAACTAAAAGTTTGGAAGGAGCCCTTACCTTAACGATAGCTCTATACGCGATTACAGTACCGTAATTAATTCCGGTAAAATCTTCGCTCGCGACGTCGCTTCCTAAGTTAGTTCACTAGCACCGTAGCGTGGAGGTGAGCAACTTTTCCTTCTATCTCTTCACGAAACGAAGCTTAGATCTAGAAGAAACGTTGAGGTTTGCGTTTGACGGTTTTGAAAACACCAACACTGTTTTTCTCCGTTTTTGAATCAAAGAAGGAGAATGAAGCTGAGAAATCCTTGCTTTCTTACCCACCAAGCCTTGGGTTTCTCTTCTTGAAACAAAAGAAAGCAGAGAAAGCAAAACAAAAAGAAAAGAGGAAGAAGGACAATGGGTTTGCGAGGAGGGAAGCGATTCTGCTTTCTTTCTTTTCTTTTCTTTCTTTCTTTTCTTTCTTTCCAAACCCAAACGAATATCTACATCTCAAACTATTTTGATAAAAATATCTACGCTCGTCGCAACTCAAATGACAGATAAGTTTTTGAGCAACGAGTGATATTTTTAATTAAATTGTCCGATATTAAATTCTTCGCAACGTAAATAAATTATTTTTCGACAAATAATTTTAATCCAATTTCCAAATATATATTTTTGGCATTTAACCCACTAAATACCAAAAATTGGGCTAAAAGTCTAAGAAATTCCACACACAATACCCTAAAATTGTATAATTTAGGATTTAAAATTAAGGGTCTTACATTACTACCCCCTAAAGATAGTTTCATCCTCGAAACTTAAAGTACGAGTAACAATCCTCACTAGGTTTGTACTCAAATTCAACATACCAGTCACAACTTGTTTCACCCGGCCTTCTCGAAGAAAGTGTTGCCTACCCCCTTTCATTGGGTGCTTAATAACTCTACACACATCCATAGTCGGTAAGGCTCGTCCATTCCATTCAACATGATTTTGTCTACTATCAACAAGAGATTAAGAATGATCAATCCCTCAATTTGTCAATAAATAGCCAACAACCATGATGATGGCTAAGACTATCTTAACCGAACTGTAATAGCGTTCCTTGCTACTTACACTTGAGGTTATCCTGATGTACAAGCAGTCAACAATCTTCTCAAAGTCCACTGAGTTTCCCTTATTTTCCTATAACTTTGATCCTGTCGACGAAGTACAATTTCCCATAGCTATGCCACAAAGCCTCATTTGCATCCACTTGGTACAAAACATCTATTTGGTACCAAACCGAAATACTAAGTACAACACCAACACACTGAGCACAAAAAAATCACTATAGCCGATAACTCATAAATTTCTCCATTGTCCAGCAATCCTCGATTTTTCTTTAGTCGTACAACTACGTCAAACCGTAGTGTTCTTATCAATATGTTATTCCAATTATAAATTTAATAATTTTGTCCCCACATCTGCTTGGTGATCAAAGCTTCCTCAAATATTTTCGATAACATGCCAAAGACTATACTACTTAGGACACACAAACTTCCTTTTAGTTTAGTACTTCATTTTAAGAGTCACGTCTCCATCAAAAATCCAACTCGAATTTCATTCTCTGGTTAAGACCTATATTTGTCTCATGCCTAACACATCAAATTCACGCTTCCCTAGTCAATTTCCTACATACTTCGCAATTCTGGACAAACCCGAAAATAATTTTCCTACATCTACTACCAACATTCATTCTAATACTTCTCAACATCGTCGCGTCCTTTCTTTGCAGCTCGATGATTATCTCTTCATTATTTCGAAATCATGACTTAGCTTACTCTTGTATGTCTTTTCCCAAAACTTGTTCTCTTCTTTGACAACCACAATTGGTACACACCATTGTGGATTTTTTTCTTTTGTTTTTCCTCTTACTATTAAACTTTTCTTCCTTTGAAGAAGCTTATCATCCTGGTCATTAAGAATTCCTTCAACAATTCAAACAAAATCTTAATTCCTCCTAATTTTCACGCTTCTTACGAAATATTCTACATCTAAAATATATCTCAAACACTTTTCACCTCTACCGTCATTCAACTGTCCCTGTGGTCAACATCTAGAGTCCTTTATTTGCTTAGCTCATCTGTCATCATACTTCGTCTTTCTTCATTATAGTGATTTCAATAAATCAAGTCTGACTAACTCCCACCAAACTTTTCCATTTCATGCTCAATTGTTTCCTACCAAACAAACATTTAACTCTGTTGACTGACGAACACAATAGCAAGCTCCATGACATGCACTCAAGTAGTGCTGTTATATCATTGACACACCCTTATAATAACAATGTCTGAATTATAGGTGAGATAATTCCTTTCATCAATCTTTAATTGTCATAAGCTACATATACATGTGCTGCTCCAACAAGTTTTCTTGGCACATTTTCCAAAATTTGGTTCACTCGTTGGATTCTTATTCCTTCCCAACCTTCACCGAGATACAAACTAAAAGAATCCTAACAATCGAACGTCCAAAAGACCTATTTCTCAAATGTTCCCCATAAGTATTTCCTAAGAAATAATTTTCTATAAACTTCATCCTCATAACTTTGCAGTAAAATATCTCCAAGACCCACATACCTTTCATCATCCATCTTAGGGTCCCAAATCAAATCTCGAATAATCCCAAGTAATTTCCGACATATCAAAATATTAACATTCTCCAAGTAATTTCCATCCTTTAATGACTCTCAAAACTTACATTAATACAATCTCGAAGTATTCTCGTACTTGTCATCATTTATCAGAAACATATTGCATAATCGATTGGCACATCGATTTTAATTAAATATATTGCATAATCGATTGGCACATCGATTTTAATTCATCATTTATTAGAAACATATTGCATAATCGATTGGCACATCGATTTTAATTAAATATCTGAGTTACAGGGACAAATCAGTCGATTGGAAAATCGATTTGATTAAGTGTCTGAGTTACAGGGACAAATCAGTCGATTGGCAAATCGATTTGATTAAGTGTCTTGTTGGACTTTAGTCCTTTGAATCCTAATTTTGACATAATTAACAAACATACAATGTTCATACATCATATGATAAATCTAACATTTTAATTGAGCAAGATTTCAGGAACAACAATTCAATCCTGCACACTTGATACAAATTTCTTGGAATACAAGAAATCAACAAAAGTTGATCATTGACTGAGTAAATCGATTGGAAAATCGCTTTCATAACAAGGGTGTAAGGAAACATAACTATTTGTGATTGTATAATCGATTAGGCAATCGCTAGCACAATTAGAAATGACAATTGCACAAGTCAGTGGCACCCTGTTTTACAGGCTAATCGATTGGCACATCGATTGTACACATCACAAAGTAAAACTGATTGAAACCAATCGACTGGAAAATCGATTGATCAAGTCACAGTGAGAATCCAATTTCTAGGGTAATCGATTGGCAAATCAATTGCTTAGATAATATTTGAAAAATAACTTGACCTGTGACAAACACAATCGATTGGACAATCTATTGTGTGAATTTCAATCATGTTAAGTTTGGTTGCAATCGATTGGGAAATCGATTGAACTAAACATCAGGTAAGAACTTTTCAGGCAAATACTACCAAATCAATTGGCACGTCGATTAACATCAAAATAGCTAAGTCACTGTCTTGAACACAATCGATTGGCAAATCGATTGAAAAGAACCTTTTTGAAATCATAGTAAACTTTGAGCTTGTGGCCAAATCGATTCTGAGTATTTGAAAAATCGATTATGAGACTTAATAAATCGATTAGGTCATCGATTGGTGTGATTTTTACTTTGAACAAAACACCTGCAATCGATTATGAAATCGATGCATATAAGTCTTAACATAATTCCTTGAAAAGAGTTTGTTTAAAGAATCGATTGACAAATCGATTGGCTTATGTAGTTTCAAGATTCAAGAAAAACAAGACCCGCGATAATCGATTGGCAAATCGATTAGACCTGTTTTATAACTTTAATGAATCGATTGGCAAATCAATTTATTAGTTGTTTTTCAGAAACTATATAAACTGTTTTCAATCATTCTCTCATTAACAATCATTAAAACTCATAAACTCTCATTAACACAATACAACACATTGTTAACATTCTAATATTGCTTTTTCAGATCAAAGCCAAAAAGATTATCCATAATCATTGAGAGAGCTGAAAAAGTATTCTTGAGAGAAAAGAAAATGTTCTCATAATACATTCTTGAATAACCAGATTCGTCAGAAGAAACATTGTTCAAGATTGAAGACTTCTTTTATTCTGTTTGAAATAAATACTTTGTAAAGAAAACGACTGCTAGAAATCCAGCAAGAAACTGGTGGCGATCTTCTTGGGTGAGAGGCCTCATCAAGAAGGAGCCGTACTTTGATTTTGTGTGAGTCTGCTGATTGACTACAAGGATCAAGGGGTGAGCAATAGGAAAGAGATTGTGAGAGATAGATAGGTTTCGAGGAAACTGGACAATCTGTAAACAATTCACAATTCTTTCTATTGGAGAAAAAGCTGAAATCCAGTTGGATTGTCAGGACTGCATGTAGGTTGTCTCGTTGACAACTGAACCAGGATAAATCTTGGTGCATTCTATCCCTTATCTTTTTATTTTTAATTGCTAATCTTGTATGCCGCATTATAATTCCGCTGTGTATGTAATATTGCTTTAATTTGATTAAAGACTGATATATTCTGATTATTTCGAGGTCATAATAATCAACAATTGGTATCAGAGCTTGACTTTTCGAGAGGTAAAACTCATAAAAGGAATATGGCCTCAACTGATTTTCTGGGAGAAGGCGCATCACTAGCAAGACCTCCAGCATTCAATGGAACAACTTATATGTACTGGAAGCACAGGATGCTGATATTCCTGGAAGCCAGTGGCATAGACATCCTTGACGCTGTTGAAAATGGCCCATACATTCCCAAGATTGCAGGAACAAATGACTCGATGATTCCCAAGCCTAGAGCCGAATGGTCTGAGGACGATAAAAAGAAGGTAGGTTATAATGCTAAAGCTAAGAACATTATAACATCTGCTTTGTGTGCAGAAGAATTCTTTAAAAGAACAAAATGACCTAAATTTTTAATCCATTGAGAACTATGCACTTATTGGATGAATTAAATTGCACAATAATCAAAATATATTAGAATAAACCTATTGAATACCAAAATAAACTAAAATCTAATACCATTGAGAATTATGCACTAATTGAACAAACTACATTGCCTAATAAATAAAAATGGACTAGAATAAATCTATTAATGATCTAGAATCCTAATCCAATGAGACTTATTGACCTATTGGTGGAACAGGATTGCTTAAGAATCAAAATGGATTAGAATAAACTTGTTTAAGACAAAAATTCATAATCCGTTGGGACTTATGAACTTATTTGATGAACTACAAAGAAAATGAACCCATACGGATTAAAACAAACCTATTATAGAACAAAATGACCTAAAGTCTTAATTCATTGAGACCTATGCACTTATAGGACGAACTAAATTTCCTAATAATAAAAATGGATTAGATTAAACATATTAAATACAAAAATGAACTAAAATCTTAAACCATTGAGAATTATGCACTAATTAGACAACTTCATTGATTAATAAATTAAAATGGATTAGAATAATAATTAATGAACTAAAATCCAAATCTAATGAGACTTATGGACTTATTGGTGGAACTACGTTAGAATCAAAATGGATTAGAATAAACCTATTAGCGACCAAAATTCATAATCCATAGAGACTTATGTACCTATAGGGCGAACAACATTGGCTAAGAACCAAAATGGATGAACACAAACCTATTTTAGACAATTATGACCTAAAATCTATATCAACTATGACTTATACACTTATTGGATGAACCAAAATGCCTAAGAATTAAAATGGATTTGAATTAACCTATTAAAGACCAAAATGACCTAAAGTCTTAATCGATTGAAACCTAAAAACCATTGAGAATTATGCACTAAATGGAGGATCTACATTGACGAATATATAAAAATGGATTCACATAAATCTATTCATGACCTAAAATCCTAATCCAATAAGACTTATAGACTTATTTGTTGGTGGAATGACCTCTATCCTTAGGAAGTTGTACACAATATTATTAACTAGATTATTCAATTCCTTCCTAAGTGATGAACTTAATATTAATTCCAATTTAACAATAGTAGATTCAAAACTTATTCAAAACTGAGATTCAAGAACACATGTATTATCAAGATAAAGAGTATAGAGATAGAGAAGTGTGCACCAGGGATTTTTATACTGGTTCAACTATCTATTCGATAGTCTACATCCAGTCCCGAAATCACTTACTGATTCCAGCCTTTACTAGAAATGATTTGAGTATGTTTACAGGCTTTCCAGCACTTCAATGCCTATACATCTAACTCAACATCAATCTACAACAACAATCAATCTATCCTTAAGAACTAATCACCAAGCTCTAACAAGATCAGATTGAGATCTCTTTTAGATGATCGCACACACTCTAAAAGATGACCACCAGTTTCACAACACTGGATTTTCACTCTCTTTCTTTTACAAAGATGGTTCTTTCAAAAAGACTAAAAACACTTGATTCAATCACAATGAATTCTCACACTGAGTATTTGCCAATAATGTTTGTGAGTTACACTAATTTTTCTCAAAGTGTATTTTTCAAAAAGCTAATGAAATTCTTTCAGTTCTTTCTATATGTTTTAAAAATTGTGATTGATTCAGTTTATATAGTTTCAGAAAAACTTCAGACAAATCGATTTCCCAATCGATTTTATTAATGCGTATTACCAGATCAATCGATTTCCTAATC
>NC_021166.2:38488101-38490852 GCF_000331145.2 Cicer arietinum | reverse complement strand
CTAATCGATTTTTTTAATGCATATATCAGAAACTGATACTCAGTTCATATCAGAGTCGATTGAATAATCGATTATAATTGTTTTGTTCAAAATGCGAGATCAAACAATCGATTACTCAGTCGATTCACTTTCACTAACATAATCGATTTGGCAATGGGCTAATTTCTCCTTGTAACTTAGACACTTAATCAAATCGATTTGCCAATCGATTGATTTGTCCCTGTAACTCAGACATGTTGATTATTATGACCTCGAAATAATCAGAATATATCAGTCTTTAATCAAATTAAAGCAATATTACATACACAGCGGAATTATAATGCGGCATACAAGATTAGCAATTAAAAGTAAAAAGATAAGGGATAGAATGCACCAGGATTTATCCTGGTTCAGTTGTCAACGAGACAACCTACATGTAGTCCTGACAATCCAACTGGATTTCAGCTTTTTCTCCAATAGAAAGAATTGTGAATTGTTTACAGATTGTCCAGTTTCCTCGAAACCTATCTATCTCTCACAATCTCTTTCCTATTGTTCACCCCTTGATCCTTGTAGTCAATCAGCAGACTCACACAAAATCAAAGTACGGCTCCTTCTTGATGAGGCCTCTCATCCAAGAAGATCGCCACCAGTTTCTAGCTGGATTTCTAGCAGTCGTTTTCTTTACAAAGTATTTATTTCAAACAGAATAAAAGAAGTCTTCAATCTTGAACAATGTGTCTTCTCACGAATCTGGTTATTCAATGATGGATTATGAGAACATTGTCTTTTCTCTCAAGAATACTTTTTCAGCTCTCTCAATGATTATGGATAATCTTTTTGGCTTTGATATGAAAAAGCAATATCAAAATGTTAACAATGTGTTGTATTGTGTTAATGAGAGTTTATGAGTGTTTATCATTTTTTTTAGAGAATGATTGAAAACAGTTTATATAGTTTCTAAAAAACAACTAATAAATCGATTTGCCAATCGATTCATTAAAGTTATAAAACAGGTCTAATCGATTTGCCAATCGATTCATTAAAGTTATAAAACAGGTCTAATCGATTTGCCAATCGATTCATTAAAGTTATAAAACAGGTCTAATCGATTTGCCAATCGATTGTGTTCAAGACAGTGACTTAGCTATTTTGATGTTAATCGATGTGCCAATCGATTTGGTAGTATTTGCCTGAAAAGTTCTTACCTGATGTTTAGTTCAATCGATTTCCCAATCGATTGCAACCAAACTTAACATGATTGAAATTCACACAATAGATTGTCCAATCGATTGTGTTTGTCACAGGGAAAGTTATTTTGCAAAGATATTTAAGCAATCGATTTGCCAATCGGTTACCCTAGAAATTGGATTCTCACTGTGACTTGATCAATCAATTTGCCAGTCGATTGGTTTCAATCAGTTTTACTTTGTGATGTGTACAACCGATGTGCCAATCGATTAGCCTGTAAAACAGGGTGCCACTAACTTGTGAAATTTTCATTTCTAATTGTGCCAATCGATTGCCTAATCGATTATAAAATCACAAACAGTTATGTTTCCTTACACCCTTGTTATGAAATCGATTTCCCAATTGATTTACTCAGTCAATGATCAACTTTTGTTGATTTCTTGTGTTCCAAGCAATTTGTACCAAGTGTGTAGGATTGAATTGTTGTTCCTGAAATCTTGCTCAATTAAAATGTTAGATTTATCATATGATGTATGAACATTGTATGTTAATTATGTCAAAATTAGGATTCAAAGGACTAAAGTACAACAATCTCCCCCTTTTTGCATAAGTGACAATCATATAATTTTAACTTGAGTTGAGCATTTCAAGACATAATATTAACAACATTTCATAGCATATATGTACCATTATCATATCATAGAAACAGAAGTATCAGGGCATCTTAGCATAACAGTACACATGCTATTTATCAAAATCAGATCATTATTACATATCAGAGCAAAGTCATCAGAGCAAATAAATGCAACAAATGAATGCAAGTTATAATTTTTCTCCCCCTCTGTCAGTTAAGGCAAAAAGGCAGAAAAAAAAATTTTCTCCTCCTATGGTAAAGAACATAAGCAATGGGGATTGAAATCATAAAACAGTGTATCAGAGCAATTAATGAGCATATCAAAAGGATTAAGACAAATGAATTCAGAGAGTAATGAGATAAACGTTTTAGTTCATTATAGATATAGATCAAATGAGTACAACAAGTCATAGCAAAACAACACATATCCTAAACTCCTAATCACCTAATCTAGGCTGGTCCTCACTATTATCTACGGGAGAGGCAGAGACCGTTGTATTACCCTCAGCAGGTGTCTCCTCAACGTGAGTCTCAGGGTGATCTAGGGGAGTTGGATTAGGTTCCTCTGCTGCTTGACGACCGATGTCTGCAATGTCTTCAAATGACAGCTTGATTCCCAAGTGAGCTTGAATCGCATCCACGTCCTGAACAACCGAATTCAAGGATGCCTGGAGAGTCCTTAAGTTAGCTTCCATTCTGGACTGTGATTCTAGCATCTTGGCATTGTGTGCCATCTGAGCTTCTATGAATTCCATTATCTAAGCAACAAAATCAGGAGGGGCTGTGGCAGTAGCAGGTTGAGGTTGTGGTTGTGGCTGAGGTTGTGCTGGTTCAACAGTAGCCTGAGGTCTTATCCATATACCATGTAACCTTTTCAATTGCATTTGGTTTACAATTGATTCGCCAAATATCAGAGTGGTTTTTGCAGATTCTTCATTAACAAACGA
>NC_021166.2:38484337-38486059 GCF_000331145.2 Cicer arietinum | reverse complement strand
ACCTAAGACTAGCTGTTTGCTGACAAGTTTATTCAAATGATTTATATGTATGTGAGCTATTCTTTTATGCCAAAGCCATGTTTCATCTGAATTGGATAACAAGCAGCATATAGTACTTGGTACATAATTGAAATCTAACATGTAAATGTTATTAATTCTGTCACCAACTAGCTTTATGTGTTTGTGATCTTTATGCTCAATAATGCAAGATTGTGATGAAAAACTTACTTGAAAACCTTTATCACACAGCTGACTTATACTCAGCAAGTTGTGTTTCAATCCTTCAACGTATAACACATTTTTGATTACTGCAGTTGACTCATTGCCTATGTCACCAATTCCAATAATCTTTCCTCTGTTGTTGTCACCATATTTGACAAAGCCTCCTTCCTTTAATGTCAAGGACAGGAATTTGGATTTGTCACCTGTCATGTGCTTTGAGCATCCGCTATCTAAATACCATGAATGCTTAGTGGATGTCAAGCACACCTGCAACATACAATCAGAATTTTGTTTTAGGTCCCCAATTTAAATTGGGTCCTGGATGGTTAGTGTCAAACACAGATTTCTTTTCTATCCAAACTTGCTTCCATCCTCTATTGGCTAATTTTTTAAATTTGCAATTTGACACAAAATGTCCGTTTCTGCAACAGAAATGACATTTGCCATCAAAGGATGAATGTTTGTTTGGTTTAGTAAAGATGTCATACATACTCTTAGCAATAGCAGATTTTTGACCATGTTTGACATTTCTGGTTTGCATATAACCAATACCATATCTGTTTTTATTTCTTTTAACATGCATATTTGGTGTATATCCTAAACCAGATTTTTCATGAACATGTCTTTGATTGCTATGTATGACATTCAGTTTATCTTTACTATTATCAAACTTCAATAAATCAGATTTTAATGATGCAACATAATTCTCAAGTTCAATGCATTTTGCAGATTTGTCATGTGAATCCTTTTTCAGTTGTTCACATAAATTTTCAATTTCTTTATGGTCATTTTTCATTTGTTCAAGCAGTTTTTTTTTGTGCTTAACAACTGTTTTATGGAATTCACATAATCATCATGCAGCTCATTGAAAGCTTCTTGTAGCTCATCATAGGTTGGATTAGGTTGTGAACTAACCTCATTTTCTGATTCTGAGTCGGTATTTGCCATGAGACACAGATTCGCTTCTTCTTCATCCGAAGAGGCAGAGGATTCATCGTTATCATTCCATGCAATATAAGCTTTTCTGGTTTTGGTGACTGGTTCCTTGCCTTTTGGTTTTTGTATCTCTATTTTTGTTCTGCAACTTGTAGCATTCTGACTTTATGTGACCAGTTTTACCACATTCATAGCATGTAATTGTCTTGCTGTCACTAGTCTTAGAGCTGAATGGCTTTCTGAATTTGTTGTCTTTCTTCTTCAGAAATTTCTTAAATTTCTTGACAAGCAACCCGATCTCAGGCTCTTTAGTCTCACTGCTTGATTCATCTGAGCAGCTTTCTGATTCAGTTTTTGATTGATGGGCTTGGACTTTCAAGGATAATCCTTTCTTTTTCCTGCTTTCCAGTTCTGATTCGTCCAGCCGATGCAGTTCCATTTCATGTTCCCTTAGTTTTCCAAATAATGTTGCTGTTGTCATCTTTGCTAGATCTTTAGATTCAGCTATAGCAGTTATTTTGGGCTGCCATTCTCTGGTTAGACACCTCATAATTTTTCCGATCT
>NC_021166.2:38461463-38483618 GCF_000331145.2 Cicer arietinum | reverse complement strand
CCAAGAAGATCGCCACCAGTTTCTAGCTGGATTTCTAGCAGTCGTTTTCTTTACAAAGTATTTATTTCAAACAGAATAAAAGAAGTCTTCAATCTTGAACAATGTGTCTTCTCACGAATCTGGTTATTCAATGATGGATTATGAGAACATTGTCTTTTCTCTCAAGAATACTTTTTCAGCTCTCTCAATGATTATGGATAAACTCCTTCTTGATGAGGCCTCTCATCCCAGAAGATCGCCACCAGTTTCTAGCTGGATTTCTAGCAGTCATTTTCTTTACAAAGTATTTATTTCAAACAGAATAAAAGAAGTCTTCAATCTTGAACAATGTGTCTTCTCATGAATCTGGTTATTCAATGATGGATTATGAGAACATTGTCTTTTCTCTCAAGAATACTTTTTCAGCTCTCTCAATGATTATGGATAATCTTTTTGGCTTTGATCTGAAAAAGCAATATCAGAATGTTAACAATGTGTTGTATTGTGTTAATGAGAGTTTATGAGTGTTTATCATTGTTAATGAGAGAATGATTGAAAACAGTTTATATAGTTTCTGAAAAACAACTAATAAATCGATTTGCCAATCGATTCATTAAAGTTATAAAACAGGTCTAATCGATTTGCCAATCGATTATCGCGGGTCTTGTTTTTCTTAAATCTTGAAACTACATAAGCCAATCGATTTGTCAATCGATTCTTTAAACAAACTCTTTTCACTGAATTATGTTAAGACTTATATGCATCGATTTCATAATCGATTGCAGGTGTTTTGTTCAAAGTAAAAATCACACCAATCGATTACTTAATCGATTTATTAAGTCTCATAATCGATTTTACAAATGCTGAGAATCGATTTGGCCACAAGCTCAAAGTTCACTGTGATTTCAAAAAGGTTCTTTTCAATCGATTTGCCAATCGATTACCCTAGAAATTGGATTCTCACTGTGACTTGATCAATCGATTTGCCAGTCGATTGGTTTCAATCAGTTTTACTTTGTGATGTGTACAATCGATTTGCCAATCGATTACCCTAGAAATTGGATTCTCACTGTGACTTGATCAATCGATTTGCCAGTCGATTGGTTTCAATCAGTTTTACTTTGTGATGTGTACAATCGATTTGCCAATCGATTACCCTAGAAATTGGATTCTCACTGTGACTTGATCAATCGATTTGCCAGTCGATTGGTTTCAATCAGTTTTACTTTGTGATGTGTACAATCGATTTGCCAATCGATTAGCCTGTGAAACAGGGTGCCACTGACTTGTGCAATTTTCATTTCTAATTGTGCCACTGACTTGTGCAAAGCAGTTATGTTTCCTTACACCCTTGTTATGAAATCGATTTACTCAGTTAATGATCAACTTTTGTTGATTTCTTGTGTTCCAAGCAATTTGTATCAAGTGTGTAGGATTGAATTGTTGTTCCTGAAATCTTGCTCAATTAAAATGTTAGATTTATCATATGATGTATGAACATTGTATGTTTGTTAATTATGTCAAAATTAGGATTCAAAGGACTAAAGTCCAACACTATCTCTTCGCGAAACGAAGTGACAATCATACAATTTTAACTTGAATTGAGCATTTCAAGACAAAATCCCTAACTCCATTTTCGAATCCGAGAAGGAGGAAGGAGTTGGGAACTTGATCTTTCTCACCCACTAGCCTTGGGTTTCAATTCTCGAACTTAAAGAAAGCAAAGAAAACGAAAAATGGAGGAAGGAGGGAGAAGCTTTGCGGGAGGCAGAGGAAGAGGATGGAAAATGTTGTTTTCTCTCCTTTGTCTTTCTTTCCCTTGTTTTTCCTTTCTTTCCTTTTCTTTCTTTCCTTTTTATATCCTTTTCTTTTCTCCCCAAACAAATATGTACATATAGATATTTATATATATATTAATTACTTTTAACAAATATCTCAAAATATCTAGATATTTATTAAAATTACCATTTCACCCATAACGCATTAAATTCTTCGTAAAAGATTCACCGCAGCTAATTTAATTTATTCATCGACGAGTAATTCTAATCGGCATCAAAATATCTCTTTGGTCATATAAACTCCAAAATATTAATAACTTTGGCTAAAAAGCCTCCGAGTTCAATACCAAAATACACTAAAATACATAAAGTATACTTTAAAATTATGGGTCTTACAAACTACATTGCCTAAGAATAAAAACGGATTAGAATAAACATATTTGACACCAAAAATGACCAAAATCCTAATCCATTGCAACTAGTACACTTCATAAATGAACTAAACTAACTAAGAACCAAAATAGAGAAGAATAAACATTAAAAAGACCAAAACAACATAAAATCTTAGTCCATTGAGAACTATACACTTATTGGATGAACTACATAGCCTAAGAATAAAAACGGATTAGAATAACCCTATTAAAGAGAAAAAATGAACTAAATTCTTAATTCATTGAGACTTATGCACGTATAAGACGAACTAAATTGCCTATCAATTAAAATGGATTAGAACAATCCTATTAAAACCAAAATGACCTAAAATATGAATCTATTGAGACTTATGCACTTATTGGACAAACTATATTGCCTAAGAATAAAAATGGATTAGAATAAACATATTAGAGACCAAAAATGACCAAAACCCTAATCCATTGAAACTATTAACTTCATAGAAGAACTAAACTAACTAAGAACCAAAATGGACAAGAATAACCATTAAAAAGACTAAAACGACCTAAAATCATAGTCCATTGAGAACTATACACTTATTGGATGAACTACATTGCCTAAGAATAAAAACGGATTAGAATAACCCTATTAAAGACCAAAAGAGAAATAAATTCTTAATTCATTGAGACTTATGCACTTATAGGACAAACTAAATTTCCTATCAATTAAAATGGATAAGAAAAAACCTATTAAATCCAAAATGACCTAAAATTTGAATACATTGAGACATATGCAATTATTGGACGAACTACATTGCCTAAGAATCAAAATGGATTACAGTAAACCTATTATAGACCAAAATAAACCAAAGTCCTAATCTATTGAAACTAGTGCACTTAATAGATGAAATACATTGACTAAGAAACAAAATGGATTTAAATAAACATTTAAAAGACCAAAGTTACTTAAAATCTCAATCTATTGAGACCTATGAAGTTATTGGACAAAGTACATTGTCAAGAATCAAAATAGAATGGAATAAACATATTAAAAACCAAAATTGACCTAAATTTTTAATCCATTGAGACTTATGCACTAATTGGACGAACTACATTGTCTAAGTATAAAAGGGATTAAAATAAACCTATTATGGACAACAATGAACTAAAATCCTAATCCATTGAAACTAATGAACTTAATAGATGAAATACGTTGACTAAGAACCAAAATAGACTAGAATAAACTTTGAAAAGAGCCAAATGACCTAACATCTTAATCCATAGAATATTATGCACTTATGAGGTAAATACTTCGATTAAACATTTAGTCGTTAAAAATGTATTAGATCAAACTAGTAGTTATTTGAAACAAAAAAATGAGTTATGGCAAATTTGAGAAAATTTGTCGTTGTGTGAAAATTTTTGAGAAAAATACTTTAAGACGTTTTGAATGATTGTTCGTGAATTCACTGAAAAATTGAAGGATGTTGATTTCTAAAAATATGTTTTTATATGTTGAAAGTAGATATTGTGAATAATAATACTATTAGTCCTTACTCATTGTAAAATCTTATAGTGAAATATTCTCTTTTAGTGTGAATTTGTGATGATTAATATTGATGTGATGATGCATTCTTGAGTGATAATACGTGTTACTACATGTTATGAATGTTATTAATGAGAATGTGTCTTGAGTATGTGATGATAGCATTTGGGCATATGTTTCTAGCTTTTTATTTTGGTATTTTAAAAGCTCTTTATAGCTTAGATTAATATTTTTAGCTTGTTTCTAAATTTTGGGTCGAATTTGAGTTATTATTTTATAATTTGCATTTTAATTTTATTATTTGTATTTGGACTTTTTCTCGTTCTGTAGATCATAACTTGAGCTCTGGATATCGGATTGGCGCGTGTGAGCAGGCGTTGAAAAGCTAAAACTCCGAGATATAACTTTTGTGTTGGAAGAAAAGACCAATTTCGAACTTTACTGGCCTAAATTGAAGATTTCGTAATTTGGACTTTTGTAATAATTTTAATTAGCGGGTCACTTGTTTTTAAACCCTAAACCCTAAAGCCCAATATCAAGTACTATATATTGGTAGTTTTGTTTCTTTTCTAAGACGGAAAACATTAGGATTCAAATTGCAAAAGGAAATAAACAGTTTTTATTTTAATTTCATGGAAGGCTACTTTTATAAGATTAATCCACGAGTTCAGAGTTTCATCAACACCTTGAGATTCAGGTTACACTGTCAATTTTGATTTATGATCCTATTCTTATTTATTTGATTATATTGATATTTTTATTGTTTAAATTGAATTTCAATAGGATTGATTAAATTTATTTGACAGAATTTGGTTTCGGTTTCTAATTTAATTGAATTATAATTTTGCGACTCTTGATTATTAGTTGTAATATTTTGATGATTGTGATGCTTAATCCAATCAAAGAAACCAAATTCACATAGGATTGATTGCGCTTGTTTGATCAATTCTATTGTCAAATAAGAATAGAATCACAAATTAGAAATTAAACTCATTAATAGAATCTGTGATACGTCTGAAACTCGAATAAATGGATTAATTGTTTTGCTCATCTGTTAAGTCAAAAATCTATAAAACCCTTTATTAATTTCAATTTAAAATTCAGTTATTATTATTTTATCAGAAGTCCTTGTGAAATGATTCGAGTTATTACCTCTATTTACATTTTATCAATTGTATTTGACATGTGTACGACAGCGGATCAAATTGAACCTGAAATAGATATGACATTTCATTTAAGTCGTAGACTTAATAGAGCTGCTAGTGTTAACGAGTCAGAGTCTGATACTGAAATTGACAACTTGCTGCAAAATATGGCTGATGCGAATAATAGAACCATAAGACAACTTGTTGCACCTAATGTCAATTATAATGCATTATGTATCATATCCTGAAGTTATTGTACCATTTAAACTTAAATCTGGTTTAATACACTTGCTTCCAAAGTTTAATGGTCTTGCAGGTGAGAATCCCCACAAACACTTGAAGGAATTCCATGTTGTGTGTTCTACTATGAAGCCTTAAGGAGTCACAGAAGACCACATTATTCTGAGAGTCTTCCCATTTTCACTCCAAGATGCTGCCAAGGATTGGTTATACTACCTTCAACCATGTCTTGTTACAAGTTGGAATGATCTCAATATATTGTTTCTAGAAAAATTCTTCCCTGCCTCAAGAGCTGCTTCAATCAGAAAAGAAATATGTGGCATCAGGCAGATTGACAGGGAATCATTACATGAGTATTGGGAGAGATTCAAGAAATTAGTGTCAAGTTGTTCTCATCACCAGGTTTCTGAACAATTGCTCATCCAATATTTTTATGAAGGCTTGCTACCTATGGATAGAAGCATTTTGGATGCTGCTAGTGGGGGAGCACTTGTCGATAAGACCCTAGAAGCGGCAAGGGCTTTGATTCAGAACATGTCCATTAATTCTCAACAATTTACAACTAGAAGCAATTCAACAATGTTAACAAACGGTGTGAATGAAATTCAAGCTTCTTCCCACAAGAATTTAGAAGGAAAGCTTGATGAGCTCACATCTTTAGTAAAAAAATTGGCAATAGGTAAAACCCAAGCAGTGGTCTATGGTATTTGCACTTCTCTAGAGCATCCGTCAGATTCATGTCCTACATTGCAAGAAGATCCAATTGCTGATGCTCCTCAAGCATATGCAGCAAATATATACAATCCTCAAGCCAACTATGATCTATCATCTAAAAGGTACAATCCTTGTTGGAGAAACCATGCACCTTCATTAGAGGACCTCGTTAAGCAAATGTCTGTCCAGAATCTCCAATTTCAACAAAGAACAGATTCCACTGTTCAAAATTTGGAAACAAGGATTGGTAAGCTAGCCACTTCAACTAATCAATTGCAGACTTAGGGGTCAAACCAATTGCCTGCACAATCAGTAGTAAATCCAAATGCTCCCAATGTCAGTGCAATAACATTGAGGTTTGGGAAAGCTGTTGAAATACCAAAGGTACCTGAAACTGCAATGAAAAATAACAAGGTTGATGAGGACATTTTGATACCTACAACTGTTGATGTTGAGCAAAATATACCACTTCCTTTTCCTCAAAGGGCAGTGAAGACTAAGAAAATGGACGAGGTAGATAGGGATTAAAGCGATTAAATAGATTCCAAGATATGCCAAATTTTCTAAAAGATTTGTGCACACACAAGAGAAAGTTGAAAGGTAATGAAAGAGTAAACATACGACGAAATGTTTCAGCTCTCATTCAGCCCATGCCTCATAAATGCAAAGATCCAGGTACTTTTTCCATTCCATGTACCATAGGCAATAGTCAATTTGAAAATGCTATGTTAGATTTAGGAGCTTCCATTAATGTTATGCCTACATATATTTTTTAACTCCCTTGCTCTTAAACCTTTACAGAGTACATGTGTTACCATTCAATTGGCGAATATTAGCAATGCTCGTCCCGCTGGACTTGTGGAGGATGTACTTGTTCGAGTTAATGAATTGATATTTCCTGCAGATTTTTACAATCTGGACATGGAGGAAGAGAATAAGTCCAACAGGGCGTCTATCATCTTAGGCAGACCATTCTGGAAAACTGTTAGAACAAAAATTGATGTGCATGCTGGAACTCTATCCATGGAATTTGGTGATAGCATTGTAAAATTTAACATTTTTGATGCTATGAAACACCCCATGGAAGAGCATTCTATTTTTCAAATTGAATTGCTTATTGATTTGGTTGATGACATTTACCCCGATATGTTTCCTACTGATTTTCCTTCATTGTCTGGTTTTGATGATACTTATACTTGTGAATTATGTACAAATACTCAATTGTGCTTTGTGTGTGCTGAGATCGAAGCTGCCTTGCAGCAGGTTGATCATTGTGCTGATATTTATATTTCAACTAACAATTGATTTTGCAGACTTAGCCTCAGCCACTGGTGTTGTACCTTCCATTGAACAACCACCGACTATAGAGCTTAAACCACTTTCTGAAAATTTGAAATATGCATATATAGAAGGAAGTGGCAAGTTACCTGTGATTATGTCAGCCAAACTTGAAGATGAACAGGAAGATAAGTTGTTGCAGGTTTTGAGAAAACACAGGAAGGCAATCGGATGGACCTTGGCTGATATTCCTTGTATTAGCCCATCCATGTGTATGCATAGGATACTATTGGAGGACGAAGTAAAATCAGTCAAGCAGCCCCAAAGGCGACTTAACCCATTAATTTTGGATGTTGTAACAAGAGAAATGACCAAGCTCTTGCAAGCAGGCATTATATACCCCATCTCCGATAGTCAACGGGTGAGTTCGATGCAAGTAGTCCCTAAGAAAATTGGACCCACAGTGGTTAAAAATGAAAATAATGAACTTATCCCCACACAAGTGCAGAACAACTGGAGGGTATGCATCAATTACAGGAGACTAAACCAGGCAACTAGAAAGGATCATTTTCCTTTATCGTTCATTGATCAGATGCTTGAACGGTTGGCTGGTAAGTCACATTATTGTTTTCTTGATGGTTTTGCTGGTAATTTTCAGATCTATATTGCATCAGAGGACCAAGAAAATACCACGTTCACTTGTCATTTTGGAACATTTGCCTATAGGAGGATTCCCTTTGGCATATGCAATGTGTGAAGTATTTGTTGTGTGGGGCATGGACTTTATGGACAATTTTCCTGTATCTTTTGGTTATGTCTATATTTTACTAGCTATGGATTATGTTTCGAAGTGGTACTAGCTATGGATTATGTTTCGAAGTGGGTGGAAGCAATACCCACTATGACTAATGATTCTAAAGTTGTTGCAGGTTTTATCAGATCAAATATTTTTTGCAGGTTTGGAATACCCCGAGCCATCATAAGTGATCAAGGCACTCATTTTTTGCAACCGCACCATGGATGCTTTACTTCGGAAGTATGGGGTTATGCACAAAATTTCTACACCTTGTCATCCCTAAACTAATGGGTAAGCTGAAGTCTCAAATAGGGAAATCAAACAGATCTTAGAAAAGATGGTGCAGCCAAATAGGAAAGACTGGAGCCACCGAATTTAAGAAGCTCTTTGGGCTCATAGAACAACCTACAAAACACCAATAGGGATTTCCCCTTATCGACTTGTGTTTGGTAAGGCATGCCACCTCCCAGTGAAAATAGAGCACTGTGATTATTGGGCGATCAAGAGTTGTAACCTTGAGATGGAGAAAGCAGGTTTGGAGAGAAAGCTTCAACTGCAACAACTTGAAGAGCTAGGACTTGAAGCTTACGAGAACTCTCGCATCTATAAGGAGAAAACTAAGTACTTTCATGATAAGATGATTTCTATGAAGAAATTTTCCATTGGCCAAAAAGTTTTATTGTTCAACTCCCTTTTGAAAATTATGGTTGGGAAACTTCGATCGAAGTGGATTGGCCCTTTTGTTGTTAATAACATTTTTCCTCATGGTGCAGTGGAAATAAAAAGTGAAAACACCGAGAAAATGTTCAAAGCAAATGGACAACGCCTCAAGCTATTCCATGAGAGCTCTATGCTTGAAGATGCTATCATAGAAGAACTCTCCTTGGAAAAGCCCACCTACACTGAAGTTTAAACAGGGAGCTCCCTTTCCTTACTCTTATTTTATACTTGTTACTTTCATTGAGGACAATGTGTAATTTAAGTGTGGGGGTATTATTTAGGATTTTATTTGTTATATTTCAAAATAAAATGAAATAAAATAAAATATAAAATAAAATATTAAAAAAAAAATGTAAATAAATAAATAAAAATGGACATTGCACTACATGTTTTTTCATCAGATTTTCTGGTTGTAAATGTTGAGAGTTTGTTTGGACTGACATGATTGGATAGTATTTTTGCATTCTTGGTAAAATAATTGGATTAAAATGCTAAATTGTGTATCATTTGTGATAAGTCATTAACCTTTGCGAGATTTTTGAGCCTTCTTATGAATGGAATACATTTTTCCATCTTTTTTTTTCTTGTGTATTATCTCACTCATGATTGCTAGTTATGCCAAAACTTGACTTAACTCTTGTCCGCATGCATATGTTGAAATGATCTAGGCATTTGTTTCTGATTAAGCTACTAGACAAATAAGCCTACCCTGCAATTATCCATTTGTTTAAGCCCTTTTGAGTCTAATTACCCCATTCTTTGTTATATATCTCATTACAAGCCTAAAAGTGAAAAACAATGAATTGACTCAATCTTGGGGGATAAATGAGTATTTCCTTACATAAGTGTAGGGGTGCTCAACTTGTTTGTTTAAATTTGAGGGTTATGAAAAACAAAAACAAAAATAATATATATATGAGGAAAAATGGTTGTGTTGTGAGCAAAGATAGTGTGAAAATAAAAGTCAATGATGTTTTGTTGAGTTACTTCTTAATGTTGTTTTTCTCTCTTAATCATTACTCCATTATCCTCTTTGATTTTCAGCCCTAGTCTCCTTAAGATTATTTCACCCTTAGATTGGCCACGTTACAACCTAAATAAAGATCTTTTGATCATTATCGTCATGTGATTCAAATATAGATTATAGAGGTTTGTCAAGTATATGGTAGTGCTAGCTTTCATGATGTGCTTTGACTGTAAACAGTAGTCCAAACACTTTGAGTGTTAACCTGTCCTCTTGTTTGCCTTGGTTGTAATAACAAAACTATTCATGATTGCCTTAAGCTAGAATTATTATTTTTTTCTCTCACCACTTTGCATTCATAAGAAAATTTGGAATCGCATGCATTGTTTTGCTCGGAGTGCAAAAGTTTAAGTGTGGGGAAATTTGATCATAGCATTTGGGCACACGTTTCTAGCTTTTAAGTTTGGTATTTTAAAAGCTCTTTATAGCTTAGATTAATATTTTTAGCTTGTTTCTAAACTTTGGGTCGAATTTGAATAATAATTTTATTATTTGTATTTTGACTCTTTCTCGTTCTGTAGATCATAACTTGAGCTCTGGATATCGGATTGGCACATATGAGCATGCTTTAAAAAGCTAAAAATCCGAGCTACAACTTTTGTGTTGAAAGAAAAGACCAATTTCGAACTTTATATGGCCTAAATTGCAGATTTCGTAATCTGGATTTTTGTTATAATTTTAATTAGCAGGTCACTTATTTTTAAACCCTAAACCTTAAAGCCCAATATCAAGTACTATATATTGGCAGATTTGTTTCTTTTCTAAGATGGGAAAAATTAGGATTCAAATTGCTACAAGAAATGAACAGTTTTTATTTTAATTTCATGGAAGACTAATTTTATAAGATTAATCCACGAGTTCAGAGTTTCATCAACACCTTGAGATTCAGGTTACAATGTCAATTTTGATTCATGATTCTATTCTTGTTTATTTGATTATATTAATATTTTGATTGCTTAAATTGAATTTCAATAGGATTGATTAAATTTATTTGAAAGAATTTGGTTTCGGTTTCTAATTTAATTGAATTATAATTTTGCGACGCTTTATCGTTAATTGTAATATTTTGATGATTTTGATGCTTAATCCAATCAAAGAAACCAAATTCAGATAGGATTGGTTGCGCATGTTTGATCAATTCTATAGTCAAATAAGAATAGAATCACAAATTAGAAATTAAACTCATTGATAGAATTTGTGATAGGTGTGAGACTTGAATAAATTGATTAATCGTTTTGCTCATCTGTTAAATCAAAAATTTAAAAAAACCCTTTTTAATTTCAATTTTCAATTCGGTTATTATTATTATATCAGAAGTCCTTGCAAAACGATTTGAATTATTACCTCTATTTACATTTTATCAATTGTATTTGACCCGTGTACGACAGCGGGTCAATATGCTTTGTGAAAGGAATGAAAAATTATTAGTGTTTAATGGGTATTAAAAGGGGACTCTTTTAATAGCTGCATTTGCATGAAGATTGTTGTGAAAAAGGTCAGAGTATGCTCATTCATTTCATCCTTAGTTGTGATCGTGATGGGCCATGGTGTTTGTGGTGACTCCGATGGACAACAGAATGGTTCCATGAGTTAATTGCCTATCTTATCCTTTTGAGGATTTTTTGTCGTGTAGATCTGTAATAGACTACACTCTAGTAAATCGTGTAGATTTTTGATAGGTGGAATCAAAATGCATTAGAATAATCCTATTAAAGGTATAATGACCTACATTACCTAAAATTCCTAGTCCATTGAGACTTATGCATTTATTGGACGAACTACATTACCTAAGAATGAAAAACAATAAGAATAAACGTATTAATGAAAAAAAATTACCTAAAATCTTAATCTCTTGAGACTTATGCTCTTATTGGACAAATTACATTGCCTAAGAATCGAAAGAGATTATAATAAACCTATTAAAGATCAAAATAAAATAAATTTGTAATCCATTGAGACATATGCACTTATTGGATGAACTACATTGCCTAAGAATCAAAATAGATTAGAAAAACCTATTATAGACCAAACTTAACAAAATTAAATTGGACGAACTAAATTGCCTAAGAAATAAATTAAATTAGAATGAACCTCAAAGACCAAAATGACCTAAAATCATAATCTAATGAGACCTATGCACTTATCAGAAGAATTACAATGCCTAAGACTCAAACTGGATTACAATAAAACTATTATAGACCCAAAAGAACTAAAATCCTAATCTGTTGACACTAGTGCACTTAAAATCTTAATCCATTGAGACTTATGCACTTATGTAAAAAAACTACATTGTCTAAGAATCAAAATGGATTAGAATAAATCTATTAAGGAATAAAATGACTTAAATTCCTAACCCATTGAGACTTATGCACCTATAGAACGAATTACATTGCCTAAGAATCAAAATGGATTATAATAAATCTATTAAAGACCAAAATGATCTATATTTGTAACGCATTGAGACCTATACACGTATTGGACAATCTACATTGCCTCAGAATAAAAACCTATTAAACACCAAAATGACCTAAAATTTTAGTCAAATGAAACTTCTGCACTACATTGCCTAAGAATCAAAAAGGAAAAGAATAAACCTGTGAAAGTACAAAATGACCTAAATTCTTAACCCATTAAGACTTAGGCCCTTATTGGACGAACTACAATGCCAAATAAACAAAATGTATTAAAATAAACCTATTGAACACCAAAATAACCTAAAAAACAAAATGGACTACTACATTTCTAAGAAACAAAATGGATTACAATAAACTTATTATAGACCAATAAGAACAAAAGCCTAATCAATTGAAACTAGTGCACTTAATAGATAAACTACATTGACTAAGAAAAAAGATGGACTAGAAATTACATTGAAAAGACCAAATTATACCTAAAATCTCAATCCATTGAGATCAATGAAGTTATTGGACAAACTACATTGCCTAAGAATCATAATGGATTAGAATAAACCTATTACCTAAATTCTTAATCCATTGTGACTTATGCAATATTTTGACTAACTATTACCTAAGAATCAAAAGGGATTAGAATAAAATGAATAAAATGACCTAAATTTTTACCCATTGAGACTTAACAACTTATTGGACGAACAACATAGCCTTATACTCAATATGGACTAAAATAAACCTATTAATGATAAAAATGACGTAAAATCTTCGTCCATTATGCTTATACTGGACATACTACATTGGCTAAGAATAAAAAAGGATCAGAATAAACTTTTTAAAGAACAAAATGACCTAAATTCTTAACCCATTGGGACTTATCTACTTATTGGACGAATTACATTGCCTAAGAACCAAAATCGATTAAAATAAACCTATTATAGATAAAAATGACCTAAAATCTTACTCCATTGAGACCTATGCACTTATTGAACGAACTACATTCTCTAAGCATCAAAATGTATTACAAAAATCCAATTATAGACCAAAAAGAAATAAATTACTACTCCATTGACACTAGTGCACTCAATACACGAACTACATTGACTAAGAACCCAAATGGACTAGAATAAACATTGAAAAGACCAAAATGACCTAAAATCTTAATATGTTATTACCTATGCAGTTATTGGAGGAACTACAACGCCAGAGAAAAAAATTTGATTAAAATAAACCTATAATACACAAAAATGACCCAAAATCTTAATCCATTCACACTTATGCAATAATTGGATGAACTACATTGCCTTAAAATTAAAACGCATGTGAACGAACTTAATAAAGAAAAAAATGACATAAAATATTAATCCATTGAGACCTATGCACTTATTATACGCACTACATTGACATAGAATCAAAATGGATTAGAATAAACATATTAAATACCAACACTTGCCTAAAATCTAAATTCACTTAAACTTATGCACTAATGTACGAACTACATTGCCTAAGAATCAAAACGTATTATAATAAACCTATAATAGACCAAAATGAACTAAAATCATAGTCCATTTAAACTAGTGCACAAAATAAATGAGCTACATTGCCTAAAAATCAAAATGGATTAGAATAAACATATTAAAGACCAAAAGTAACCTAAATTCTTAATCCATCGAGTCTTATGCACTTATTGGACAAACTAGATTGCCTAAGAATCGAAACGGATTAGAATAATCCTATTTAAGACAAAAATGGACCTAAATTATTAATCTAATGATACCTATGCACTATTTGGCCAAACTACATTGCCTAAGAATCGAAACGGATTAGAATAAACATATTAAAGAACAAAATGACCTAAATTCTTATCCCATTAAGACTTATACACTTAATGGACGAACAACGTTGCCTAAGAATCAAAATGTATTTTAATAAGCCGGGTATGGACCAAAAATAACTAAAATCATAATCCATTGAAACTTGTGCACTTATTGGACGAACTGAATTGCCTAAGAATTTAAATGGATTAGAATAAACCTATTATATACCAAAATGACCTAAAATCTTAATCCAATGAGACTTATGCACTAATTGGACAAACTACACTGTCTAAGTGTAACAACCCGTTTTATTTTTATTTTTTTTTAAACAAATTTAAATTCATAAACAAAGAAAGAAATACTTTTGGATAAAATATTTAAGTTGTAACACAACGAAAAAAGTCAACAATGTTTACAAACAACGGAAATAGTTTTTGAAACAAAAATCCAAAGTATTTAAACAAGAAAATACACCGGGCTATGAGACCTATCAGACATAGCTCATACCCTTAGGGTATTCTCAGCAGTCACCTGTACAAAAGCACTGCCCCATGAGTTTTAACTCCCCCACATCACATCAAAAAGTGGTACATGGATCCATCAAAACAAAGTCAAGCTGACAATATAAGGTATAGGTACAATCTTCCTAAATAAAGCAATTACACTGCAAAAGAAAGACATCTAGCCCCTATACAGCCATATAATCTGATCATCCTACAAAAGTTATACAACCTGGGTGATCTCCACGCTCCCCGCAAGATCCTTCTGACACAACATCGGTCTGGTATGACTAACTACCTTTCTATCTCCAAGGTACTAACCAATAGGATGATCTTGGTTCTCATATGAGGGCAAAGCCCAGATTTCCACAATAATTGTAAAGGGTCACCAACCGAAATTAACAAATATCACATAGCATTTAAATTTTAAATGCACAAAATAACCTTTCAACTTAGTATACTCCTTGAAAGGGTTTTCATATGTCAAACATGCATAATCAAAGTTGAAAAATGAAGTTTTTAACAAAACCTCACTATCGTATTCGAATATAGCATCCTTGTATTCGAATATAGTTCTAATTCATAAGTCAGTAGCAAAATCAGAACAACTGTAATCGAATACGAGATAGAATGTAGTCGGATACGAGAAAGGACAAGTCATTGGAAAAAATTATCATGTCGTATCCGAATACAGAAATCTCATATTCGAATATGGTGAGAGTCAGTGGCAAAAACCATCTTGTCGTATCCGAATACAGAAATCTCGTATCTGAATACAATGCAAGTCAGTGGCAAAAATTATCCTGTCGTATCCGAATACAGATATCTCGTATCCGAATACAGTGCAAGTCATTGGCAAAATCTGTGATGTCGTATTCGAATACAACACTATCGTATTCGAATACAATACTGTTGTAAGCGAATACAACTACGATTTTTAATACAACACTATCGTATTTTTAATACTCATTTAACACTAATGATTTTTCAAATACAACACAGAGCATACTCAAACATATTTATTCACACCAATTTCAATTTCCACAAACACACATAAATCACATCTCCAAATTCAAACCACACATAAATTGAATTAAATTCATGTTCCACCAATTCATACATAAATTTCTTCTAAAAAATTCATTAGATTAATTATGAACACATCAATCACACCAAACATGAATCACCACAAACCACACCTCAAATTTAAATTCCACAATTCCACCCATAAAACGCATTAAATTCATTTTCCACAATCTACACCTCAAACACATCAAATTTACTTTTTACAAATTCACATATAAGGTCCTAAATGCAAACTAAAAGTTTGGAAGGAGCCCTTATCTTCGTTGTAGCTTTATCAAGCGATTACAGCACTGTGATTAATTACGGTAAAATTTTCGTTCGCGTCGTCACTTCCAAAGTTGGCTCACTAGCACCGTAGCATGGAGAGGAGCAAATTTTACTTCTGTCACTTCGCGAAATAAAGCTTAGAAGTCGAAGAAAAGTGAAGGTTTGTATTTGTGGGTTTTTGAAAAAAAACACACCAACACTTTGGTTTTCGTTTCCTTGAAACAGAGAAAGAAGAAAGGGGAAGATGGATGGTGGACTTGAAAACCAGGAAAATGTTTTTCCTTCTCTCTTTCTCACCAACTCATGTGTTTTCCTTGAAGCCAAAGAAAGAAAAGAAGAAGATGAAAGCATGAGTGGAAGCGGTAGCAGGTAAATGGGAAATGTTTCTCTAATTCTGACTTTTCCTATTTCAACCATATATATATATATATATATATATATATTATATAAAAACTAACTAAACAAATATCTAAAAACTATTTCGCATCTCAAACTATTTTGATAAAAATATCTACTCTCGTCGCAACTCAATTGACAGATAAAATTTTCAGCAACAAGTGATATTTTTAACAAAAGATTCATCGTAATTAATCTAAATTATTTATCGATGAATAATTTTAATCAGGGTTCCAAAAAGATATTTTTGGCATTAAACTCTCAAAATATCAATAACTTGGCTAAAAAGCCTCAAAATTCAACACCAAAATACATAAATTAGAATTTAAAACTAAGGGTCTTACATTACTACCCCCCTAAAATTAGTTTCTCCCTCAAAACTACGTGTCGATAAACAAATTAAGGTGTTGTTCCCTCATCTTGCTCTCTAATTTCCAAGTCGCATCTCCAGTAGGGGTTCCAAATCACCTTGACCAACGAAACATCCTTGTTCCTTAATCGCTTAATCTTCCTGTCATCAATTCTTACGGGTAATACTTCAAATGACAAGTTATCCTTCAGTTGAATTGTGTAACACCCCGAATTTTCAAAGGGATGGTGTATTTTGCTTCAAAAGAAATTAAAATAAATCAGAGAATTAAATAACTCAATACCTTTGGATAAATAATTGAGTCATTATAATTTACAAGCAGCGGAAAAGTTTCTCAAAATATGAATCCAAAATATTTAGACATCAAAAGTTGGTACATGTAACCCATCGAAAATAACATGTCAAGCTGACAATATTAGTATAAGTACAGTCTTCCATTTTAAAACAAATACAATTCAAAAGAAAGACATATGATCCCTCTATGTCAACCTAATCTGATCATTCTCCAAAACAAACTAAACACCTTGAGTGATCTCCACGCGCCCCGTAAGATCCTCCTAACATAGCTCCAGTCAGGCATTCCCCACAACATTCCCATCCACAAGGTACGAACCGGTAAGATTGTCCTGGCTCTCATCTGAGGGCAAAGCCCAGATTTCCACAATAGTTGTAAAGGGTCACCAACCGAAATTAACAGTTAACACATAACATTTAAGTTTTTAAATGCACAAAATAACCTTTCAACTAAGCATGCACCTTAAAAGGATTTTCTATATGCTAAAAGTTCATATAATGCTTGCCAATTAAAAATGAAATCAAAATAAAGTTCTCAATCAATCAAGTAATACATAACTGACCAAGACATTGATAAATCAATTGAGCAATCTGTTATCTAACTCAAAATAAGAATTTCTACTAAGCCAATCGATTTCCTGAAGGTTTTTAGTGAAATTTGAATTCTGGGCTTAATTCAATCGATTGACAGAATAACTGAACCACTGACTTAATGCCAATCGATTTCAAAATCGATTTTGTTAGTTTTGCTGAATTCCTGAATCGCCAAATCGATTTTCTTAAATGGTTTTGAAAAACATATTATAAAATCGATTGGCAAATCGATTATGTCAAATTAGGGAAGCCCCTGTAACTCATCCAATCGAGTGGGAAATCGATTTCCCTGCATATTCTTCCAAAAAAACATAAACTTACTCAATCACATTCATACACAATTCCACATCTTAACACTTAGCAATTCCCACACGATCACCACGACAAATTGAGTTTCGAAATAGTTTTACAACCTATCACGCTTACACACAATAATCAATTCATAACACTTAGCAATTTCAACAAAAATACCACGACAACTCAAATTCAAAACACTCAATCATAAACTTGAATCAAACACGACTCGCGGGCCAAGCACTCTAATGCGATGCGTATATGCCAAAATGCATGGACTCGGAATTCCAAACCAAAATCCTCCTCGAAGGGCCGTAAATCATAACTGTACCGCCTATCGCAGGCCAAAGTACCAATTATCGAGGTGCCACCTATCATGGGTCAACACGATTTACTAAAAAGCGTAAATCATAAACGTACCACCTATCACGGGAGAGTACTGTTTACCGAGGTGCCACCTATCACGGGTCAGCACAATTTACCAAAACGTAAATCGTAAACGTACCACCTATCACGGGTCAGTACTGTTTACCGAGGTGCCACCTATCACGGGTCAGCACGATTTACCAAAATGAAATGCATGAGCATACACTGACTCCATCCACAACAATCGTTAAGCAAATGCAGATATTAAAAGATTCCCCATTTTTAATACTCATTTAACTTAAACGATTTTCACAACAAACATTAAGCAAACAGAAATATTAAGAGATTCCCCATTCTTAATACTCATTTAAATTAAACTTTTCAAATCAAACATTAAGTAAACAAGACATTAAGAGATTCCCCATTCTTAATACTTATTTAACTTAAACGATTTTCCCAAACACGCATTAAGTAAACCGAGACATTAAAAGATTCCCCATTTTTAATACTCGTTTAACTCTAATGGTTTTCACGCCAACATTAAGTAAACATAGACATTAAGAGATTCCCCATTCTTAATACTCGTTTAAATTAAACGATTTTCAAAACAAATATTAAGTAAACAAGACATTAAGAGATTCCCCATTCTTAATACTCATTTAACTTAAACGATTTTCAAAACAAACATTAAGTAAACAAGACATTAAGAGATTCCCCATTCTTAATACTCATTTAACTTAAACGATTTTCAAAACAAACATTAAGTAAACAAGACATTAAAAGATTCCCCATTCTTAATACTCATTTAACTTAAACGATTTTCAAAACAAACATTAAGTAAACAAGACATTAAAAGATTCCCCATTCTTAATACTCATTTAACTTAAACGATTTTCAAAACAAACATTAAGTAAACAAGACATTAAAAGATTCCCCATTCTTAATACTCATTTAACTTAAACGATTTTCAAAACAAACATTAAGTAAACAAGACATTAAAAGATTCCCCATTCTTAATACTCATTTAACTTAAACGATTTTCAAAACAAACATTAAGTAAACAAGACATTAAAAGATTCCCCATTCTTAATACTCATTTAACTTAAACGATTTTCAAAACAAACATTAAGTAAACAAGACATTAAAAGATTCCCCATTCTTAATACTCATTTAACTTAAACGATTTTCAAAACAAACATTAAGTAAACAAGACATTAAAAGATTCCCCATTCTTAATACTCATTTAACTTAAACGATTTTCAACTTCCGTTTTCATTTTCGTCGCTTTCCTTTCTTCAAAACTAGTAACCCAAGGTTGGGTGAGAGTTAGATCAAGGTTTTCGCAACTCCACTCTTCCTCTTTGATTCGAAAACGAAGAAAAACGGTTTTTGAGATCCAAACACAAACCCCTCCGTTTCTTCTAGATCTAAGCTTCATTTCTCGAAGAGATAGAAGGGAAAGTTGCTCACCACCACGCTACGGTGCTAGTGAACTAATTTGGAAGCGGCGTTGCGAGCGGAGATTTTACCGGAATTACTCGCGGTACCGGAAACGCACGTTAAAGCTAACGTTGAGGTAAGGGCTCCTTCCAAACTTCTAGCTTGCATTAGGGACTGATCTGTAGTTGTGTGGGAAGGAATTTGTTAGGGTTTAATGTATCGATTTGGGGAAAAACAAAACTAATGCGTTATGGGTAAAACCTTACAGTTAGGTTTTGTTTATATTGATGAATGATTCGTGGTAAATGGATTTGAAGTCATTGTGTATGATTACGAGTAAATAAAATTTGAAGTATCTGGGTGTTATGTTGCGTTGATTTGTGTTCGTTGTATTTGGCGTGTCCATACTTGATGTTTGTTAATTGGTGTGTTTGTTGTGAATTATGATTTGAATGTGTGGGTATGTCTGAGTTTGTTCTGTGGAATTTGAAAACCATTAGAGTTAAACGAGGATTAAAAATAGGGAATCTTTTAATACCTCGGTTTACTTAATGTGCATTTGAGGAAAAGGTTTAAGTTAACTGGGCGTTGAGAATGGGGAATCTCTTAATGTCCCGGTTACTTAACGATCGTTTTTGAAAATCGTTCCGGTAAATGAGTATTAAGAATGGGGAATCTCTTAATGACTCGTTTACTGAATGTTTTGCGAGAAAATCGTTTAAGTCAAAAGTATATTAAGAATGGGGAATCTCTTAATATGTCTGTTTGCTTAACGTTTTGTTTTGAAAATCATTAAGATAAATCGGTATTAAGAACGGGGAATCTCTTAATGACTTATTTATTTAATGTTGTTTTGAAAGTCGTTTAAGTTAACGTTTGAAAGTCGTTTAAGTTAAATGGGTATTAAAAATGGGGAATCTTTTAATATCTGCATTTGCTTAACGATTGTTGTGAATGGAGTCTGTGTAAGCTCATGCATTTCATTTGGTAAATTGTGTCGACCCGTGATAGGTGACACCTTGGTAAACTGTACTGACCCGTGATAGGTGGTACGTTTACGATTTACATTTTTGGAATTCGTGTTGACCCGTGATAGGTGACACCTCGGTAAACTGTACTGACCCGTGATAGGTGGTACGTTTACGAGTTACTATTTAGAAAATCGAGTTGACCCGTGATAGGTGACACCATGGTAACTGTACTGACCCATGATAGGTGGTACATTTACGATTCCCGCTTTTTCTTTTAGTAAATCGTGTTGACCCGTGATAGGTGACACCTCGGTAAACTGTACTGACCCGTGATAGGTGGTACATTTACGTGCATTTTGGCATATACGCATTGCATTAGGGTGCTTGGCACGCGAGTCGTATTTGATTTGAGTGTATGATTGAGTGATTTGAATTTTGATTTATCGTGGTAATTGCGTTGAAAATGCTAAGTGTTATGTGTTGATTATTGTGTGTAAGTATGATGGTTATCGAGATCCCAATTGTCGTGGTAATCGCGTAGGAATTGCTAAGTGTTAGGTTGTGAACTTGATTAGGAATGACTTAGGTTAATTAATGAATTTTTGGAAAAATGATCAGGGAAATCGATTTCCCAATCGATTGGATGGAAGTCAGGGACTTGGCCAAATGGACAAAATCGATTAGCCAATCGATTTTGTAATCAGTTTTCGAAAATCATTTACGAAATCGATTGCCCAATCGATTGGGCCTAAGTCAGGGACTCATCCATATTCGACCAAATCGATTTGGAAATCGATTGGCCATTAAGTCAGGGGCTCAGCTATCCTGTCAATCGATTGCCCAATCGATTGAATCAAGCCAGAGTTCAAAATTTCACTAAAAACCTTGATTGGCTAAGTGAAAATCCTCAGTTTGAGTTAGATGATTGATTACTCTTTAACCTATCCATGTCTTGACTTGTTATGTGTTAATTAGGAGATTGAGAACCTCATTTTACCTTCATTTTAATTGGCAAGATATTTTATGAATTTTTAGCATATTGAGAATCCTGTTAAGGTGCATGCTTAGTTGAAAAGTTGTTTTGAGTATTTAAAAACTTAATTGATATGTGTTAACTGTTATTTTCTGGTTGGTGACCCTTTCAATTATTGTCGAAAACTGGGCTTTGCCCTCAGATGAGAGTCAGGACGGTCCTACCGGTTCGTACCCTACGGACGGGAATGGAGATGGGAATGCGTGACTGCAGTTACTCAAAATCATATATAAATGAGTTTAAATTCATTTTCCACGAAACATTCATCAATATAACCAAAACTTAACTCTAAGATTTTACCCATAAAGCCTTAGATTCATTTTCCCCCAAATCAACACTCTAACCCTAACAAAATTCTTTTCCACACAATCACAGATAAGTCCCTAAATGCAAACTGAAAGTTTGGAAGGAGCCCTTACCTTATCGTTAGCTTTTACGTTCGTTAAGGGTACCGCGAGTAAATCCGGTAAAAATCTCCGGTCGCAACGTCGCCTCCATGTTGGTTCCCTAGCACCGTAGTGTGGTAGTGAGCAACTTTTCCTTCTATCTCTTCGCGAAACGAAGCTTAGATCTAGATGAAACGGGGAAGTTTGTGTTTGACGGTTTTGAAATCCCTAACACCGTTTTCGAATCCGAGAAGAAGAAAGGAGTTGGGAACTTGATCTTTCTCACCCACTAGCATTGGGTTTCAATTCTCGAACTTAAAGGAA
>NC_021166.2:38458804-38460392 GCF_000331145.2 Cicer arietinum | reverse complement strand
TTCCAGTTATAATTTTAATAATTCCATCCCCACATATGCTTGGTGATCAAAACTACCTCGAATATTTTCGAAAACAAGCCAAAGACTATACCACTTGGAACACACAAACTTCCTTTGATTGACGAACACAATAACAATCCCCATGACATGCACTCAAGTAATGTCTTTATATCGTTGGCATACCTTTATAATAATAATGTCTAAGTTATAGGTGAGATAATTCCTTTCATCAATCTTTAATTGTCATAAGCTACATCTCTATGTGCTGCTCCACAAATTTCTTGGTACCTTTTCCAATATTTGGTTCACTCGCTGGATTCTTATTCCTTCTCAACCTTCACCGAGATACACACTGAAAGAATCCTAACAATCGAACTTCCTAAAGAATTATTTCTCAAACGTTCCTCATAAGCATTTCCTAAGAAATAATTATCTATAACTTCATCCTCATAAATTTTGGAGTAAAATATCTCAAAAACCCACATACCTTTCTTCGTCCATCCAGTTACTGAAATGATCATTTCAAATCTTCACGCTTGACTTCCCAAGACCAACAACTAAACCATAAATCAGTTGTTACATTTCTTCTTTTTAACTTTCTATCATTGAATAAGATTCTAAAATTTGATCCTCAAAATCTCCAAACACTTCCATTCTTAACATGAATTATTTATCACTTGCCCGCCTCAACTCCTTCGATTATGAAAGTTTTAAGCATCAATTGGTCCCTCATCCAACCTTGCGGATTTTAAATCATCAACTAAAAAAAAAATCAACCATCTTAGGGTCCCAAATCAAATCTCGAATAATCCTTCTGACCTATCAAAATATTAACATCCTCTTAGTAATTCCCATCCTTTAATAGACTCTCAAAACTTATATTACCGCCATCTCGAAGTATTCCCGTACTCGATACTTCAAATTCCACTTAATGGTAACATAGAGTTCAATACGTCAAGGCTTAACTCATTATGTTTTTCCGAACACCGCTCAAATTCACATTTACGTGTCTATAGTTTCATCCAATAATACTATCCATACTTACTATCTCCTAAACCACCAAGAGATTTGTCACTTATCAACTAAATACATGGTCTCACTCCTACACTCATTATGAGATTCATACTTAATAATCCAAGTTGCGAATCTAGTCTAATTCGAATGCTCGACTTTTCCCCTCAAGGTATCGACAATTCCTCAAAGCGCATTTTATCTACTCAAAGGAGTATTCACTCCTAATGTGCAACGCTCCCTTAACTTCAATACCAGTCTCTTTCATTGACACCTAAGCACCAAATATTATCCCAAATGGAAGCCTCATCTTCTCAAGAATTCCATGATGTTCACATCTCTTTGACAGTTGTCAAACTTCATCCAGTTTCATCCTGAAATCTACCAGGAAAACATCTAATACTTTTCTTAACAAAAGTCCTCAACTTAGATCTTTACTTGAAATCCCTTATTAGTCTAATGTTAATCCATCCATACTCATCATCTTCGAGTTAACACCAACGCATAGCTTCTGTGTCCTTGGAACCATTTCATAAATTCCATGTCGTCATGATTTGCTTCAACTCTGCCTGACAAT
>NC_021166.2:38458147-38458646 GCF_000331145.2 Cicer arietinum | reverse complement strand
TTTCATCCTGAAATCTACCAGAGGAAAACATAATACTTTTCTTAACCAAAGTCCTCAACTTAGATCTTTACTTGAAATCCCTTATTAGTCTAATGTTAATCCATCCATACTCATCATCTTCGAGTTTACACCAACACATAGCTTCTGTGTTCTTGGAACCATTTTATAAATTCCATGCCGTCATGATTTGCTTCAACTCTGTCTGACAATCCGTCATCTCGAAGATCTTTTCCACTTCTTAAATCCACTAGTCAACTCTTTTCCTGAGTCCTCATCACCCTTGAACTTTGGAGGATGGTAACGACGAAAATATTCTAACCCTCTTAATCTTAAGAGTACAGATCTCTCTTTTCCTCTTCTCCAGATCCCGCAGAGTCTTTGCAGCAGTTCGTGCAACAACAAAACCTCCATGTTATTTGTAGCTCCAACCATTTGATCATCCCTACTGACGTTCATCCTTGCAACGTCGTTCTCTCTTGGAGGTAGTGTTTCCGAAAAA
>NC_021166.2:38452826-38457865 GCF_000331145.2 Cicer arietinum | reverse complement strand
CAGAGAATTAAATAAGTCAATACCTTTGGATAAATAATTGAGTCATTATAATTTACAAGCAGCGGAAAAGTTTCTCAAAATATGAATCCAAAATATTTACACATCAAAAGTTGGTACATGTAACCCATCGAAAATAACATGTTAAGCTGACAATATTAGTATAAGTACAGTCTTCCATTTTAAAACAAATACAACTCAAAAGAAAGACATATGATCCCTCTATGTCAACTGTAAGACCCATAATTTTAAAGTACACTTTATGCATTTTTATGTATTTTGGGATTTTGGCTCGGAGGCTTTTTAGCCAAAGTAATAACATTTTGGAGTTTATATGATCAAAAAGTTACCTTGATGCCGATTAGAATTACTCGTCGATAAATAAATTAAATTAACTGCGGTGAATCTTTTACGAAGAGTTTAATGCGTTACGGGTGAAATGGGAATTTAACAAATATCTAGATATTTTGAGATATTTGTTAAAAATAATTAATATATATATATATAAATATCTATATATATATATATATGTTTGTTTGGAGAGAATAGAAAGAAAGGAAATTAGAAGGAAGGAAAAGGAAAAGAAAAGGTTATATAAAGGAAAGAAGGAAAAAGGAAGAAAGGAAAAACAAAGGAAAGAAAGAGAAAGGAAAGAAAACCAGAATTTTCCATCTTCCTCTCCCTCCCTGCGCGAGAACCCATTCTCCCTCCTTCCTCCATTTTCGTTTTTCTTCGCTTCCTTTCTTCAAGATTAGAAACCCAAGGCCTGGTGAGTGATAGTATAAGGATTTCTTAACTTCACTCTCCCTCGTTGATTCGAAAACGAAGAAAAACGGTATTAGGGATTCAAACACAAACCTCTCTGTTTCATCTAGATCTAAGCTTCGTTTCGCGAAGAGTTAGAAGGGAAAGTTGCTCACTACCACGCTACGGTGCTAGGGGACCAACTTGGAGGCGACGTTGCGAGCGGAGATTTTACCGGATTTACTCACGGTGCTGTAATCGCACGTTAGAGCTAACGCGAAGGTAAGGGCTCCTTCCAAACTTTTAGTTTGCATTTAGGGACTTATCTGTGGTTGTGTGGAAAGGAATTTGTTAGGGTTTAATGTATCGATTTGGGGAAAAACGAAACTAATGCGTTATGGGTAAAACCTTAGAGTTAGGTTTTGTTTATATTGATGAATGGTTCGTGGTAAATGAATTTGAAGTCATTGTGTAAGATTTTGGGTAAATGAAACTTGTGTGTTTTGAGTAGTGGATTGTGTCGATTTGTGTTCGTTGTTTTTGACATGCTCTTAATTGATATTGATGAAATTTGATATGTGTATGGTTGGATTTGTGAATAAATGAATTGATATGTTTTGATGTGAGAATTTGTTGAGTTTGTGTTGTGTGAAATTTGAAAACCATTAAGTTAAATGAGTATTAAGAATGGGGAATCTCTTAATGTCTCGGTTACTTAATATTTGTTTTTTTGAAAATCGTTTAAGTTAACTGGGCGTTAAGAATGGGGAATCTCTTAATGTCTCGGTTACTTAATATTTGTTTTTTTGAAAATCGTTTAAGTTAACTGGGCGTTAAGAATGGGGAATCTCTTAATGTCTCGGTTACTTAATATTTGTTTTTTGAAAATCGTTTAAGTTAACTGGGCGTTAAGAATGGGGAATCTCTTAATGTCTCGGTTACTTAATATTTTGTTTTGAAAATCGTTTAAGTTAACTGGGCGTTAAGAATGGGGAATCTCTTAATGTCTCGGTTACTTAATATTTTGTTTTGAAAATCGTTTAAGTTAACTGGGCGTTAAGAATGGGGAATCTCTTAATGTCTCGGTTACTTAATATTTTGTTTTGAAAATCGTTTAAGTTAACTGGGCGTTAAGAATGGGGAATCTCTTAATGTCTCGGTTACTTAATATTTTGTTTTGAAAATCGTTTAAGTTAACTGGGCGTTAAGAATGGGGAATCTCTTAATGTCTCGGTTACTTAATATTTTGTTTTGAAAATTGTTAAGTTAACTGGGCGTTAAGAATGGGGAATCTCTTAATGTCTCGGTTACTTAATATTTTGTTTTGAAAATTGTTAAGTTAACTGGGCGTTAAGAATGGGGAATCTCTTAATGTCTCGGTTACTTAATATTTTGTTTTGAAAATTGTTAAGTTAACTGGGCGTTAAGAATGGGGAATCTCTTAATGTCTCGGTTACTTATTATTTTGTTTGGAAAATTGTTTAAGTTAACTGGGCGTTGAGAATGGGGAATCTCTTAATGTCTCGGTTACTTATTATTTTGTTTGGAAAATTGTTTAAGTTAACTGGGCGTTGAGAATGGGGAATCTCTTAATGTCTCGGTTACTTAATATTTTGTTTTGAAAATTGTTAAGTTAACTGGGCGTTAAGAATGGGGAATTTCTTAATGTCTCGGTTACTTAATATTTGTTTTTGAAAATCGTTTAAGTTAACTGGGCGTTAAGAATGGGGAATCTCTTAATGTCTCGGTTACTTAATATTTGTTTTTGAAAATCGTTTAAGTTAATTGGGCGTTAAGAATGGGGAATCTCTTAATGTCTCGGTTACTTAATATTTGTTTTTTTGAAAATCGTTTAAGTTAACTGGGCGTTAAGAATGGGGAATCTCTTAATGTCTCGGTTACTTAATATTTGTTTTTGAAAATCGTTTAAGTTAACTGGGCGTTAAGAATGGGGAATCTCTTAATGTCTCGGTTACTTAATATTTTTGTTTTGAAAATTGTTAAGTTAACTGGGCGTTAAGAATGGGGAATCTCTTAATGTCTTGGTTACTTAATATTTGTTTTGAAAATCTTTTAAGTTAACTGGGCGTTAAGAATGGGGAATCTCTTAATGTCTTGGTTACTTAACGTTTGTTTTGGAAAATCGTTTAAGTTAAATGAGAATTAAGAATGGGGAATCTCTTAATGTCTCGTTTACTTAATATTTGTTTTGAAAATTGTTAAGTTAACTGGGCGTTAAGAATGGGGAATCTCTTAATGTCTCGGTTACTTAATGTTTGTTTTTGAAAATCGTTTCAGTAAATGAGTATTAAGAATGGGGAATCTCTTAATGACTTATTTACTGAATGTTTTGTTTTGAAAATCGTTAAGTTAAATGAGAATTAAGAATGGGGAATCTCTTAATGTCTCGTTTACTTATGGTTTTGTCTTGAAAATCGTTAAGTTAAATGAGAATTAAGAATGGGGAATCTCTTAATGACTTATTTACTGAATGTGGTAAACAGTACTGACCCGTGATAGGTGGTACGTTTACGACTTACGTTCCTGAGGGAATTGTGTTTGTCTGTGAGAGACTGCACAGGGGTTTGTCCGTGAGAGACTACGCCCTGGATTAAGTTAAATGAGAATTAAGCATGGGGAATCTCTTAATGGCTTGTTTACTTATGTGTGTTTTGGTAAATCGTGCTGACCCACGATAGGTGACACCTTGGTAAACGGTACGGGCCCGTGATAGGTAGTACGTTTACGGTTTACATTGGGTAAGTTGTGCTGACCCGTGATAGGTGGCACCTCGGTAAACAGTACTGACCCGTGATAGGTGGTACGTTTACGACTTACGTTTCTTGGTAAATTGTGTTTGTCCGTGAGAGACTGCACATGTGTTTGTCCGTGAGAGACTACACCCTGTTAAATTGTGAATTATTGGTTCATTTTGTCTGTGTAGTATTGTGTTATAAGTGTTAAGTGTATGTTTTGGAATTTGGTGATAACATGTTGGATTGCAATACCATTTTGAAACCCATGATGTGTAGTATTGTGTTATAAGTGTTAAGTGTATGTTTTGGAATTTGGTGATAACATGTTTGATTGCAATACCATTTCGAAACCCATGATGTTGTAGTAATTGTGTTATAAGTGTTAAGTGTATGTTTTGGAATTTGGTGATAACATGTTTGATTGCAATACCATTTCGAAACCCATGACGTTGTAGTATCTTGACTGCAGCTACGTTAGGAGGATCTCACGGGGCGCGTGGAGATCACTCAGGGTGTTTAGTTGTTTTGTAAAATGATCAGAATAGGTTGACACAGAGGGAATGGATGTTTTCTGTTGGATTGCGTTTATTTTTAAACCAGAAGACTGTATTGTTACTATTATTGTCAGTACGACATCTTAGTTGAATGGGTTCCTTGTATCTTCTGGTTGTTGTTTAAATACTTTGGATGCATGTATTTCAGAAACTTTTTCCGCTGCTTGTAAATTTTAATGACTCAATTATTTATCCAAATGTATTACTTTGCTTGATTCTCTTTTTTATTTCAATTACTTTTGAAAAAAAAAATACACCCTCGCTTTAAAAAACGGGGTGTTACATCAACCTAATCTGATCATTCTCCAAAACAAACTAAACACCCTGAGTGATCTCCACGCGCCCCGTAAGATCCTCCTAACATAGCTCCAGTCAGGAATTCCCCACAACATTCCCATCCACAGGGTACGAACCGGTAAGATTGTCATGGCTCTCATCTGAGGGCAAAGCCCAGATTTCCACAATAATTGTAAAGGGTCACCAACCGAAATTAACAGATAACACATAACATTTAAGTTTTAAATGCACAAAATAACCTTTCAACTAAGCATGCACCTTAAAAGGATTTTCCATATGCTAAAAGTTCATATAATGCTTGCCAATTAACAATGAACTCAAAATAAAGTTCTCAATCCATCAAGTAATGCATAACTGGCCAAGACATTGATAAATCAATTGAGCAATCTGTTATCTAACTCAAAATAAGAATTTCTACTAAGCCAATCGATTTCCAAATCGATTTCTTGAAGGTTTTTAGTGAAATTTGAACTCTGGGCTTAATTCAATCGATTGGGAAATCGATTGAATGAATAACTGAGCCCCTGTATTAATGCCAATCGATTTTCAAATCGATTTTGGTCAGTTTAAATCGATTTTGTCAGTTTTGATGAATTCTTGAATGGCCAAATCGATTTCCAAATCAATTTTCTTAAATGGTTTTGAAAAACATTTTATAAAATCGATTGGCAAATCGATTATGTCAAATTAG
>NC_021166.2:38447988-38451200 GCF_000331145.2 Cicer arietinum | reverse complement strand
AGTCAATGAGTACACATCGTCATTGCAGATTTCCATAGTCATACATTACATTCAGATTTTATCATCATAATACGTTATCTCAAACAATAAAGGGTCTTCACTCACATATAATAAATATAATACTAGATCGTTCACACACATCACATCAATTGCAAGGCAAGTAATTACAATTCATCACATTTTATATCATATATCAATATCAAGGATAGATATAAACAAGGCACAAAATGCATCAAATACACAATTCTACAATAATTCAACTATCACACGATCTTCAAAAATTAAATCAAACAACATCCTATAAAAGTTTCTAATTCACATTTTAACCTCACGAAATTCAAGTTTGCTCATTAGTCAATTATTACTCAAAGGACTTCTGCCATACATAGCGAGCCCCGAATGAATTGTGGGAAATACGGTATTCCCGTTCATCTCACTTAATTTATACTCATGCATTCGAACTCACTCTCACCCCATACCTCAATTTGACGCTTTCATAAGATATAAGGACCATAATGATTTTCAGCAACCATGAGTTACACAAAAACAAATAATACATGGAACCCATTAAAATAAGATGTCATACTGACAATATTAGTAAAGATACAGTTTTCCAGTTCAAAATAACGTAATCCAAAAGAAAGACATATGTTCGCTCTATGTCATCCTAATCTGATCATTCGACAAAAAACTATAGTTATACACCCTAAGTGATCTCCACGCGCCCCGTGAGATCCTCCTAACATAGCTCCAGTCACGCATTCCCATCTACATTCCCATCCGTAGGGTACGAACCGGTAGGATTGTCTTGGCTCTCATCTGAGGGCAAAGCCCAGATTTCCACAATAGTTGTAAAGGGTCACCAACCGAAATTAACAGTTAACACATAACATTTAAGTTTTTAAATGCACAAAATAACCTTTCAACTAAGCATGCACCTTAAAAGGATTTTCCATATGCTAAAAGTTCATATCATGCTTGCCAATTAAAAATGAAATCAAAATAAAGTTCTCAATCCATCAAGTGATACATGACTAATCAAGACATTGGGAAATCGATTTCCAATTCGATTTTGTCAGTTTTGTTGAGTTCCTGTATGACCAAATCGATTTCCAAATCGATTTCTTGAATGGTTTTGAAAAACATATCATAAAATCGATTGGCAAATCGATTATGTCAAATTAGCAAAGTCCCTGTAACTCATCCAATCGATTGGGAAATCGATTTCCCTGCATATTCTTCCAAAAATACATAAACTAACTCAATCACAATCATACACAATTCCACATCTTAACACTTAGCAATTCCCACACGATCACCACGAGAAATTGAGTTTCGAAATAGTTTTGCAATCAAACATGCTATCACACAATTCCAAACAAAACATAACACTTAGCACTTATAACACAATCACACTCATCCAATCGATTGGGAAATCGATTTCCCTGATCGTTTTTCCAAAAATTCATGCATTTACTCAAGTCATTCCTAATCAAGTTCACAACCTAACACTTAGCAATTCCTACACGATTACCACGGCAATTGGGATCTCGATAACCATCATACTTACACACAACAATCAACACATAACACTTAGCATTTTCAACGCAATTACCACGGCGACTCAAATTCAAATCACTTAATCATAAAACTCAAATCAACCACGACTCGCGTGCCAAGCACCCTAATGCAATGCGTATATGCCAAAATGCATGGACTCGGAATTCCAAACCAAAACCCTCCTCGAAGGGCCGTAAATCATAATTGTACCGCCTATCGCAGGCCAAAGTACCAATTACCGAGGTGCCACCTATCACGGGTCAGCACGATTTACTAAAAAGCGTAAATCATAAACGTACCACCTATCACGGGTCAGTACTGTTTACCGAGGTGCCACCTATCACGGGTCAGCACGATTTACTAAAAGAAAAATTGTAAATCATAAACGTACCGCCTATCACAGGCCAAAGTACTATTTACAGAGGTGCCACCTATCACGGGTGAACACAATTTACCAAAACGTAAATCGTAAACGTACCGCCTATCACAGGCCAAAGTACTATTTACCGAGGTGCCACCTATCACGGGTCAGCACGATTTACCAAAATGAAATGCATGAGCATACACTGACTCCATCCACAACAATCATTAAGCAAATGCAGATATTAAAAGATTCCCCATTTTCAATACTCATTTAACTTAAACGATTTTCACAACAAACATTAAGTAAACAAGACGTTAAGAGATTCCCCATTCTTAATACTCATTTAACTTAAACGATTTTCACAACAAACATTAAGTAAACAAGACGTTAAGAGATTCCCCATTCTTAATACTCATTTAACTTAAACGATTTTCCAAAACAAACATTTAGTAAACAAGACATTAAGAGATTCCCCATTCTAAATACTCATTTAACTTAAACGATTTTCCAAAACAAACATTAAGCAAACAGAAATATTAAGAGATTCTCCATTCTTAATACTCATTTAACTTAAACGATTTTCCAAAACAAACATTAAGTAAACAAGACATTAAGAGATTCCCCATTCTTAATACTTATTTAACTTAAACGATTTTCCAAAACAAACATTAAGCAAACAGAAATATTAAGAGATTCCCCATTCTTAATACCCTTTTAACTTAAACGATTTTCCAAAACAAACATTAAGTAAACAAGACATTAAGAGATTCCCCATTCTTAATACTCATTTAACTTAAACGATTTTCAAAACAAACATTAAGTAAACAAGACATTAAGAGATTCAGATCCAATCCACAACTCACACCAAAACACATCAATTCATTTCTCCACAGAATCCAACCATACACACAACAAATTTCATCAGTATTAATTAAGAACACGTCAAATACGACGAACACAAATCAACGCAATCCACCACTCAAACACAACAAGTTTCATTTACTCAAAATCATACATAAATGAGTTTAAATTCATTTTCCACGAAACATTCATCAATATAACCAAAACCTAACTCTAAGATTTTACCCATAAAGCCTTAGATTCATTTTCCCCCAAATCAACACTCTAACCCTAACCAAAAACCTTTCCACACAACCACAGATAAGTCCCTAAATGCAAACTAGAAGTTTGGAAGGAGCCCTTACCTTCACATTAGCTTTCACGTTCAATTACGGTACCACGAGTAAATCCGGTAAAATCTCCGCTCGCAACGTCGCCTCCAAAGTTG
>NC_021166.2:38444067-38447654 GCF_000331145.2 Cicer arietinum | reverse complement strand
TTCCTTTTTATATCCTTTTCTTTTCCTTTTCCTTCCTTCTAATTTCCTTTTTCCTCCAAACGACCATATATATATTAATTATAACTTAACAAATATCTCAAAATATCTAGATATTTGTTAAATTCCCATTTCACCCGTAACGCATTAAATTCTTCGTAAAAGATTCACCGCAGTTAATTTAATTTATCCATCGACAAGTAATTCTAATCGGCATCAAAATAACTCTTGGTCATATAAACTCCAAAATATTAATAACTTTGGCTAAAAAGCCTCCGAGTTCAATACCAACATACACTAAAATACATAAAGTATACTTTAAAATTATGAGTCTTACAAATACGGTATTCCCGTTCATCTCACTTAATTTATACTCATGCATTCGAACTCACTCTCACCCCATACTTCAATTTGACACTTTCATAAGATATAAGGACCATAATGATTTTCAGCAACCATGAGATGTCGACAACACGCAACAAACGAGTCCAAACGCATCGACGAATTTGCAGAGTCAATGAAACATGACTGATAATTTACGCGCACTATAAAAATCAATGTTACATAATTAAAAAAAAATATTAAGAGAATAAACATATTCGAAACGAAGTGAAACAAGTTATCAAAAATTCATCACCGACATGTTGGAGCACCGATACGGTCCGACATCAACTTCCCCGAAATAGACAAACGAGTAGTGCTTCTTGAAGGTTTTGACGAGAGGAATTCAAAAACGATATCAGTTTTTCAAGATGATGAACGTGTTGTCCAGAATTCAAGAAAACAGCCGCGACAATGGTGGAAACCCATTTTTTAAAATGTAACGGTTGGCGATTTCGAGCATAGGTAACGAAAGACGGTGTTTCATGGAGTCCAAATATGGTCTTGGTTTTCGTTTGTGATAGTCGTGGTGGCCGAAATCTTGATCCAAAGGTGGAGGTGTGATTTTTAACAAAGAGAAATAAGACGTTTCAATTTATGATTTAGGTTGAGAATGAAAGAGGAGATCACAATGATCACGAATGTGGTCTCAGTTTTCTTAGACAACCATTGTAACGGTCGTGGTCGAGGCGAGAAGAAGGAAAAGGAAATGGTTGTTGGCGGCGGTGTATACGAAGAAGAAGAAGGAAGAGGTTCTGGTCTTGTTGTTATTATTTTTCTTCCTTTATTATTATTATTATTATTATTATTATTATTATTATTATTATTATTATTATTATTATTATTATTATTATTATTATTATTACTATTATTACTATTATTATTATTATTATTCAAAACCTTTTTATTAACTTTACTTTTATTAAAATAAAAATAAATAAGTTTAATTATTAAATATCTAGTTAGTAATAAGGATGACATATTTCACTTTAAAATAATAACAATCTAAAATTAATAAAAAGATATAAATATACTTAATATCTCTATCAATAATTTAAATAAATTATTAAGTCAAACACATGATAAATTATCACACTATAGCAAATACACATGTAAGAAAATCAATCATAATTATTTGCCAACACATATTGTAAACACATGCAATACTAAATTAACTCTTTAAAATCCCATTAAATAAATTAAATAATTTATTATTAAAATTGGGGTGTTACAATTCTCCCCTCGTTAAAGAAATTTCGTCCTCGAAATTTATGAAATTTATGGTGAATAATAGACAAACTAATACATAATTAAACACCATCAAAGAATTCATTTGATACATGGCAATGAATCATTTAAACACATATCACATCTAAAGTTTCAATCATTAAAGAAATACCACAATTACTCACTATAATTTATAGAGGAGGGAGAGTTCATAGAATTAGTCGACAACAACGTACTATGTAACTTGAATGAACGGAAAAAATAAAATAAACACATTATTAAGTTCAATTAACTTCTCAAATAGTGCTCTATTAGTCTCACTCTCCTAAAAGAATATTTAAATCCAAATAACAATGCTCTGCAAGTTTAACAAAAGTTAGACATATAGAGGAACATTCAAAATATTCCACACATTCAATAATTACAAACATAAATACATATAACAACTCAAGGACACGTAATCACTTTGAAATGAAGAACCAATGTACAAAACCATATTGGAAGGGATAAATTATTTTTCATGTATTTCAAGCTCACAATTTTTTTTTTTAAACAATCAACTGTTATAGTGTATGCTATTCGTAATTGAATCATTTAAAAAAATTATAACCAAATAAGCAAAGAAAATAAAAGTCAATGATGAACATATTACCTCATGACAAGATACACATATACATTGAAATAACTCAAATAACATAAGGATGGGCACTCCGTCTAATTAACCAAAATAAAGTCAACAAATATTCATAATAATAATGATGAGTCATTCTCGCCTATTTGTACTGACAGTGGGTCATCAGGTTGATCAATCCCTTCTACTCATGTCAATTATTCAAGGTAAGAATAACTAAAATTTATTGGATTCAAATATATATGATTAAAAGACGTTTAACGTGGTCGTAGTGTGGGGAGACATCGTCACATCTCCCACCTCTCTCACACTGTTAAACTCCTTTTAACTTCAAAAAAACAATTTTTTTTTAAAGAAAAAAAATTTTAGCAACTAGTACATGTATATAAATACTTATAATAAACATATAATACGACAATTAAATTTATTGTTGTTTAATCATAGTCATAAAACAAAGGAAATAGTACTTTGTGCTTAACTCAGCTAGCTAAATTATAAGGCAATAGTTTAAAAATAACGACAACCGGAACTCAATCACACCTTCAGATAATTATAATTATTCATATGCCAAAAATGGCTAGCAACCTTGTTTATTTCACTTAGAAAACAAATTAAGTGTAATCTATAATTCAATTTTTTTTCAATTAAATAATCAGAATAATATTTCAAGTAAGTAAAAGATAGTCAAATCAAATAGTGACGATGAACTAAACTTACTTAATTGCCTAATACAATGAGTAACAACAATAGAAATTGCACTTACATTAAACTTAATCAACAATCAGAAATAAGAAATATTGAATTATCCCACTTTTAAACACTCATAACAACTCTAGACTCTATACATAAATTGCCTTCAAAACCATTTAGAACACCTAAACCACAAACAATTTTATATTAATAAAATCAAAACACGTTGATATAACTTATCCGATAAACCGGCACTATGATTCTAAGTTTAATTCACAACTCAACGATGATTCTAAACATGTAGCATATTCTAATAGCCGGTCATCTACTCTAAATTTATCACAATTAAATTTATCTACTTTTTTTTTTGAATTAAACCATATAACTTAACGCAAACTGAAAGAGATTCTACAAGTAGTAGATAAGACAAGTAACTATTTTTTAGACGGTAGTATAACATATTAGCAAACCAAAATGAATCAAACAGTGCATAAATCATGTTCAAATTTAAACTATCAGTAAGATATATTAATAAAACTAACCTTGCATAAGAAGTGCAAGATCAACCATTGAATATAAGGTGTTGAAACAAATAACTCATGCAAAGTAACATTGATACAAGTAAATCATATATGCTCACACCCAAACATACAACCAACCA
>NC_021166.2:38439626-38443347 GCF_000331145.2 Cicer arietinum | reverse complement strand
TTGTTAGTTGTGCTTTTCAAACCTAATTGACAGAGCAAATCTTAATCCAAGTTCAGCATTCAAAGGATAAGAGGCAGGGCATACAAGATAAAAATAAATAAATAAATCCAACTAAAAAAAGCACTTCCAGTGAATGAGAGCTAGAACATAACTTGTAAAATTTAAAAGCCAATAAAATCAAAGAAAGCAAAAACAACTATCAAAGTCTATAGAGTAATCATCAAGAAAATTAAGAAAATATATTGATATCACGTAATATCATTCTTATATAAAAATTGATTAAAAAAAAAAAACTTATGCTTTGATCATGGTTTCATTTAGGAAACAAAAGTATGCATCCATCCATACTATTGCATATTCTTTCTCACCACTTACCCATTCATTACTACCTTTGAAATCTATAATATAGTCTACACTGAATATTTTATATTTCTAACTAGTTATAAATCCATCAAGCTAGTAAAGTTGGCATACACCTAAACCCGAATGAACAATCTAGATTTATATAGCTATACATACTCAAACAGACACCCTTTATTAAATATGCAAGCATCAACTTTCATAGTTAAATCACAAAAGATCAATTTAAATTTTTTTTATGTAGGTAGGTAAGAGTAGTCATTTTGGGAAACTTGGTTTGCATACACATCATCGATATTACAATCTACCGCGACTAACAAATGAAGTAACACAATAAACAATGTAGATGAGAAGTAACCATCCACCCAAAATGACACTCAATTCTACAGGTAGCAGTTGCATATTAGAGAAACTTTCAAAAATAAAAATCAAGAAAAATGTTGAAAAGGCTACAACCCATAATGCCCACTAGACATCTTAAACGAGAGAAATCAATTAAGACGTAAATTAAAGATTACAAATAAAAATTATAAAATAACTTTATAAGCTCACAAAAGATTTAAAAGAGTTCACTTATACAATATGCAAAGCCAGACTAATGTATCAAAGTCAAATTGTATCTAAGATTCTTAGAGGATAAGGTATGTACTCTGCTAAAAGTCGAACATTGCATCAGCACTCAAAATCAGTTATATAATCATATTATTCACTGACATTTATCATATAAATTGCAGAGAGTCATAATCATATAGTGATCAAAAGAATTTAGGACAAGCCTAATGGTGGAAATTGTGTTAGATTAAAGACTAAACTGAAATGTGCAAATTAAAGTATCTTAATTCCTGAAAAATAGAAAACAATTATTGGCCATAAATATATCTGCCATACCCAGTAACACAGAGATGGATCCATTGAATTTCAGTAAATCCTCAACACCCAATAAAATTATATGAAAGGTTAAAAAAAAGCCCTTGTGAATAAGCACATTAATACTAGTTCAATAGCACACACAAAAGGGATAAAAAAAAAAAAAGCAAACCTTACTGTATCTTGTAATCCTTTCCTATTATCCAATTGAATCTATACTTAATTTCAGTTACTATCACTATGTTTTACTTCCTAATAAGTTCTGAAAATGTCAACTAGAACACCTACGACCTAAAACGTAAATTAAGAGTTTGAGAAGAATCTAAAGTAGGTAGAAAAATTAAACATCATAAGGCACATAAATAAACAACTATTTTATACAAATGCGGAATAAGTTAGAATTATATGTCAGCGGTTTGTATAGTTATCTTAAGCCTTTCAAGTTTGATTAGATTTTACTAACACAAATTGGAAACATGTCAAGATGATAATAGACACATCACCCACACGGTCTGATTAGACAGACCAGCTCTGATATCACTAATGTAACACCCTGAACCCAAATTGAAATAAAAAGTAAAATGCACTAGTTTTAAAGAGATTCGCAGCGGTTCCAAAATAGAGTATATATATATATATATTTTAAATACTTTAAGGTTCAAGACGTCACATTCACACTTACACAAAATGCTTGCATAAAAATTTTCAATAAAAAAATTCTTAATATCGAATATAGTTGATGTTCATTAAATAAATACTTTTGATATAAAAGCAAGTTCTAAACTTAGAGACAATTAATTTCTACCTCTGAATAACCGATACAAATAACACAATTGATCAATCAAATTTACAAAAATCTAAATTGTTCATAACTCAACAAAATACGAAAAATTACTCCCACCCAATATCACCTATTCAGAGCGTGGATCCCCAATCGATAACCTGAAATAACTGCGCTCTCGCAAGCGCCAAACACAAGCAACAAGGGGTGAGCTTTGGAAACATGTAATAGTATAAAATAACTGAGAAGAACACGTAAAAATTATTAAACAACGTATCATATCAAATCACAACCAACAAGAATAATCAAGGTAAAACATTGATACAATCCACAACATCAAGTAAGTAAATACACAAATCAAGTAATGTTATGCATGCTCTTATACTCTAGACTCCTCCTCTTTCTTTGGTACCATTCTAACTCTGAAGTACTTGGTTAGGAGGCTCGATACTATGCCACCACGCAAGTGGACGGACAATTCAAATTGGCCATGTCCTCATAGATCCCCTCAACTCAACCCGAGACACATATACGTGACAGTCGAGGTAAACGTGTGTTGCGTGGTAGCTCCCGACATTTGGAGTGCTACCTCCAAGTCACCTAGGAATTCCCCACCCGAATACCTCCAAGGTCTAACAATCTTGCCCTAAGGCTCAACAGCAGACCGCCACGATCAGGCTCATTCAGTTGTACTTCCCCATAATCACTAGGCTTGTCAGGCCCTACCTACATGATGACAAAATAATCTCCACTTCACAAATTCACAATATTTATTTTCTCCCCTCGTTGGTATATGATACTCCATTAATACCGTCATCTCAGACACAAATTGAAATCACAATATTCTCATCACAATTTATAACATCACTATAATTAATCACACATCATCATCATCATCACATAAACTCATCACAATTTATAGAATCACTATCATCAATCATACAACAACACATATATTCATCACAAATTTATCACATCACCATTATTAATCATACATTATCATCATTACATATAATTATCACAACACATCTATTTTTATTATAACATCATTTAAACTCATCTAATCAAACATATGCATAAAATTAATTCAACAACCAATATCACAATAATATCACACACCACACATTTAAAGAAATTAAATCAAATATCACAATAATATCAAATGCCACACATTTAACGAAATTAAATCAAATATCACAATAATATCAAATGCCACACATTTAACGAAATTAAATCAAATATCACAATAATATCAAATGCCACACATTCAAACAAATTAAATCAATCAACACCCTACAAATATTTCTATTCTATATTTTAATCTCACAATTTCCATATTTTCACATTAACTAGTTTATCCCTCAAAGGGCTACTGCCATACGTAGCGAGCCCCGGATGAATCGTTGGGAAATACGGTTTTCCCGTTCATCTAACAATATATTACACTCATGAATTCAAACGCTCTCTCACCCCTTACCTTAATTTGACGCTTTCACACACGACTACGATTCCACGAGCGAGCCCCGAATGGCTTGTGGGAAATACGGTATTCCCGTTCATCTCACTTAATTTATACTCATGCATTCGAACTCACTCTCACCCCATACCTCAATTTGACGCTTTCATAAGATATAAGGACCATAATGATTTTCAGCAACAATGAGATGTCGACAACACGCAACAAACGAGTCCAAACGCATCGACGAATTTGCA
>NC_021166.2:38433375-38439202 GCF_000331145.2 Cicer arietinum | reverse complement strand
AAGAGATTCCCTATTCTTAATACTCTTTTAACTTAAACAATTTTCACAACAAACATTAAGCAAACAGAAATATTAATCGATTCCTCATTCTTAATACTCTTTTAACTTAAACGATTTTCAAAATAAACATTAAGTAAACAAGACATTAAGATATTCCCCATTCTTAATACTTATTTAACTTAAACGATTTTCACACAAACATTAAGTAAAAAGGACATTAAGAGATTCCCCATTCTTAATACTTATTTAACTTAAACGATTTTCAAAATAAACATTAAGTAAACAAGACATTAAGATATTCCCCATTCTTAATACTCGTTTAATTCTAATGGTTTTCACGCCAACATTAAGTAAACGTAGACATTAAAAGATTCCCCATTCTTAATACTCGTTTAACTCTAACGGTTATCAAATTCCACACAAAACAAACTCAAACCTATTATCAGATCCAATCCACAACTCACATCATAACACATCAATTCATTTCTCCACAGAATCCAAGCATACGCATATCAAATTTCATCAGTATTAATTAAGAACACGTCAAATACGACGAACACAAATCAACACAATCCACCACTCAAACACAACAAGTTTCATTTACTCAAAATCATACATAAATGAGTTTAAATTCATTTTCCACGAAACATTCATCAATATAACCAAAACCTAACTCTAAGATTTTACCCATAAAGCCTTAGATTCATTTTCCCCCAAATCAACACTCTAACCCTAACAAAATTATTTTCCACACAATCACAGATAAGTCCCTAAATGCAAACTAAAAGTTTGGAAGGAGCCCTTACCTTAACGTTAGCTTTTACGTTCGTTTACGGTACCGCGAGTAAATCCGGTAAAAACTCCGGTCGCAACGTCGCCTCCAAGTTGGTTACCTAGCACCGTATTGTGGTAGTGAGCAACTTTCCCTTCTATATCTTGGCGAAACGAAGCTTAGATCTAGATAAAATGGGGAGGTTTGTGTTTGACGGTTTTGAAATCCCTAACACCGTTTTCGAATCCGAGAAGAAGAAAGGAGTTGATAACTTGATCTTTCTCACCCACTAGCCTTGGGTTTCAATTCTCGAACTTAAAGGAAGCAAAGAAAAACGAAAATGGAAGAAGGAAGAAGAAGGGTTCTCGCGCGCGCAGGGAGGGAGAGGAAGAAGTTTTCTTGTTTTCTTTCCTTTCTCTTTCTTTCCTTTGTTTTTCTTTTCTTTCTATTTCCTTTTCTCCTATTCCCCTCCAACCATATATATATATATATATATATATATATATATATTACTTACAATATATACATATATATTTATATATTAATATATTATAATTAAAACAAAACCAACAATAATCTAACAACTCTTACCCCCATCATTTCATTCCCCTCTTAGTCTAATTTAATAAAAATATCTACTATCGTCGCAACTCAATTGTCCGGTACAATTTTCAGCAACCCGAGATATTTTTAACAAAATTGCCCGGTATTAAATCCTTCGTAACGGAAGTAAGTTATTTTCCGACCATTAATTTTAATCCAAATTCCAAAACTATATTTTTGGCATTTAACACACTCAATACCAAAAACTGGGCTAACAGCCTAAAAAATTCCACACAAAATACCCTAAAATTGCATAATTTAGGATTTAAAAACTACGGGTCTTACAAATTGTGTCTGGTTCGATCACTTGAGACGGATTTGTAAGGTATTTTCTCAATCACGAAACATGAAAAACATCGTGAATATTGGACAGTATCGGAGGCAATGCAATTCGATAAGCAACAGGTCCAATTCGTGCAGAAATCTGATATGGTCCAATGAATTTCTGAGTCAATTTCTTCGATTTCAAGGCTCTACCAACTCCAGTCGTAGGTGTGACTCTTAGAAATACATGGTCACACTGTTCGAATTCTAGAAGTTTGCGACGCTTGTCCGCATAACTCTTCTGGCGATCTTGTGAAATCTTCATTTTCTCTTTTATCTTCTTGACCATATCTCTAGTCTGTTGTACCATCTCCAGTCCTACAATCATACTTTCACCGTCCTTGTACCAACACAAAGGCATTTGACACTTGCGCCCATACAAAGCCTCATATGGTGTCATTCCAATACTTGCGTGGAAACTGTTGTTGTACGTAAACTCAACCATCAGAAGTACATCATCCCAACTTCCTCTATCATCTAATACACATGCTCTGAATAGATCTTCGAAGGACTGATTTGTCCTCTCAGTCTGTCCATCCGTTTGTGGATGGTAAGCTGAACTCAATCTTAGTTTTGTTCCCAACGTTTCATGAATGCTCCCCAAAAATGCGACCTGAACTTTGGGTCACGGTTTGATACGATACTCGACGGTACTTCTTGCAATCTCATAATCTCATCAATGTAGATCTCGGTTAGCTTATCTACCTTATATATGGTCTTTACTGGTAAAAAGTGTGCGGATTTAGTAAATCGATCCAATATCAACCAAATAGAATCATTTTTTCTCCTTGTTTTCGGCAATCCAGTTATAAAATCCATGGAAATGTTGTCCCACTTCCACTCAGGTATATCTAAAGGTTGCAACAATCCAGTAGGTCGTTGATGTTCCACTTTCGCTTTCTGACAAGTTAAACAAGTTGATACATACTCCGCTACATGTCTCTTCATTCCTGGCCACCAATAATTCTACCTCAAATCCTGATACATCTTTGTTGCTCCAGGATGAATACTCAATTTACTCTTATGAGCCTCTTCTAAAACTGTTTTCCTCATATATGCAATTTCTGGTACACAAATCCTACTATTACATCTCAAAATATTATCCGGTCTAATCTTAAACTCAGTTGTCTTCCCTTGCACTATTAGGTTCCTCTTCTCTTGAATTAAGGTGTCATCTTGGGAATTTGCAATGTCTTCAAGTAGTCCACTCGAAATCTTAATCATTCCGAATTTGAAAATTCCTGGTGCAAACTCTACGTTCTAGTGTAGGTCTCTAAAGGCTTCCCATAACTCTTGTTGTCTGGCCATTTCTGCTGAAGATAATGACACATTTCTTCTACTCAACGCATCAGCCACTACATTGGCCTTCCCAGGGTGGTACTGCAATGTGAAATCAAAATCCTTGAGAGTCTCCATCTATCGTCTCTGACGCGTGTTCAATTCCTTCTGATCAAACAAATACTTCAAACTCTTATGGTCACTAAACACAGTGAACATGCATCCATATAAATAGTGCCTCCAGATCTTCAATGCAAAAACTACAGCAGCAAGCTCCAAGTGATATGTAGGATAGTTTCTTTCATGAATCTTCAATTGCCTTGAGGCATAAGCTACAACTTTCTTGTGTTGCATCATAACACATCCCAAACCTTGATGAGACACATCACAGTAAACTTCATATTGTTCTTCTGATTGCGGTGATACCAATACTGGTGAGGTTGTCAACTTTTTCTTTAGCAATTGGAAATTTTCCTCACACTTATCTGTCCATGCGAACGATTGATCCTTTCTAGTGAGTTGCGTCAATGGAGCTACAATCTTAGCAAAACCTTCAACAAACCTCTTGAAGTACCCTTCCAGTCGTACGAAACTTCGTATGTCAGTGACAGTCTAAGGTTGTTTCCAAGTAAGAACTATCTCAATCTTTGCCAGATCCACAACGATTCCTTTCTTGGTTATCACATGTTCTAAGAAATTCACTTCTTCTAGCCAAAACTCACACTTCGACAGATTGGCATACAATTGTTTCTCGCGTAAAATTTCTAGAACTTGGCACAAATGTTCTCCATGTTCTTCCTTAGTTCTTGAATAAACTAATATATCATCAATGAACACCACAACAAATTTATCTAAGAATGGACTAAAGATTCTGCTCATGTAGTCCATAAAAATTGCTGGTGGTAACTCCAAACGACATAACAAGATATTCATAATCTCCATAACGGGTTTTGAAAGCAGTTTTCTGAATATCTCCTTCCCTTACTCGAATCTCATGGTAACCCGACTTCAAGTCAATCTTCGAAAATATCGCGCCTCCTCTCAACTAATCCATCAAATCATCAATGTGTGGCAAAGGATAACAATTCATAATAGTTTCCTTGTTAAGCTGTCTATAATCCACACATAAGTGTGAGCTTTCGTCCTTCTTCTTAACTAGAAACACCGGAGCTCCCCATGGTGATACACTTGGCCTAATAAATTTCTTCTCCAACAAATCTTCAATTTGGCCTTTGAGCTCATTTAATTCCAATGGCGACATTCAATACATCGCAATTGAAATTGGTCTGGTTCCTCGTGCAAATCAATGAAAAATTCCACTTCTCTTACTAGTGGCAATCTTGGAATTTCTGTTGAAAATACGTCCAGGTACTCATTAACAAGCATCACATCCTCTATGTTCACATTTATCTTTGCCTCCACATTAGCCAAAGACAAAAACTCATGAGTTCCTTCCCTTAGTGACACTCCGAGTTTGTTAGCAGCTAGATACTTAACAACTCCTGGTTCAGGGAAAAGAACCAGTTTGCGAGCACAACCCAATATCACATAATGATATGACATCCAATCCATAACGAGAATGACCTCGGGTGATTGTAGAGGTAAACAAATCAAATTAATCAGGAAATCCCTATTCTGGATAGTTACTTAACAATGTAAACATGCATAATTTATTGTCAAAGTCTTAATTGGTGTGGAAACAACCAAACCAAAAGGCAAAGTAGACACATATAACTTCAAACGAATCACGCAATCCATAGAAACGAAGGAATGGGTTGCCCTCGAATCAAAAAGTGCAGTTAGAGTGTTACCTGCAATCTCACAGTCAAGTTGAATCGGATTGCTAGATGGATTTCCAACTTCAGCACTCACGCAATAAATGCGTCCTCTACCAGTAGGGCAAGTACCCCTAGTTACATTCACAACTGGTTCCACCTTTAGAATCGTGCAATCTCTTGCAATGTGCCCTCCTGGCTTCTCGCAGTCGTAGCAAGTAAGTCTCTTAGAGGTACAAACATTAGCATAATGTCTATCTTCCCCACATTGGAAACATCAAATCCCTTGTCCCAATTTCCTTCTGAAATTTGGGTTCCCCGGGAGATTCTGCCCCCCGTTTTTATTTTGTGGTCGATTATAAGGTTTATCAACTTGTTTTCCCTTGTTGTTTTGATAATTCACCCGACTAGGCCCTTATGAATTAAAATTCCCTCCTCGGCTAGCCCTCTTTATTTTTCATATCCTCAACTTATCTACATTTTTCCACAAGAACTTGGAAACGTTGAATTCCCAAGGGTAAGATAGAGTCTTGAATCTCATACTTTAGTCTGTCTTGGAAACGATCACTACAACAATTGTGGTCTCTAGCAACACTTTTTTAAACAACATGTATAAAGTGTTGCTTAAAAGTGGATAAGACAACATTTTTTGTCTGTTGCCAGAATTGTTCTTGCAACATTGTATAAACGTTCCCTAAAATATTTTTGGGAACAATTTTAAAATGTTTCCGTGGTAGCTTTTTGGCAATATATGATAACTGTCCCCTTATGTATTTTTAGGAACATTTTTTAATTGTTACATTTCTTCAAACAAAAGGTTACATTTTAAAAATATTGCTTAAAAAAATTAAAATTGATGTGGTTTTTTGCGGGATGAATTCTTTCAAATATAATTTAAATATTAATTTTTTATTAAAATTTAAAAGAAAAATTTATTAACACATAAGTACAATAAAATTATTCTTACCTAATTATTATCATTCTTGTAAACCGTAAAAAGAAATTTGTTTATTATTATTATTATTATTATTATTATTATTATTATTATTATTATTATTATTATTATTATTATTAT
>NC_021166.2:38426986-38433365 GCF_000331145.2 Cicer arietinum | reverse complement strand
ATTATTATTATTATTATTATTATTATTATTATTATTATTATTATTATTATTATTATTATTAAAATGGGAAAACAAAAACCCTATTCTTGTATCATCCCTTTTCATTTGTAACACTTCGCAAACAAACACATGGCCTCCGATTTACTCTCAGTTGCCTCTCCACTCACTCTTATTGCTTCTACAAGATCCTCAATCGTGGAGTCAACTCTCCGCCGCCGATTCACCGGAAGTTTCATCTCAGCCCTAAACACCAATGCATCGGCGCACTATGTCGGATTCAGAAACTTCGCCGCCGGAAGAGAGAGAGCAGAATTAAGGGATCTGATGGCAGCGGCGCGGTAACTCGCGATGTAAAGGGCTCGGGCTCGAAGAATGTGGACGGAAGGATCCTTGGGGGTGATAGAGAGGGCTTGATTTGCTTCTGAGAGAGCGTTTTTGGTATGTTGGACTTTACATCGTTCCTTCTTTCTCAATCGTTTAGTTCTGGTTCGTTTCTATTCATCCTTACCAAGTTTTTTCTCTAATTTATTCTTCATTTATGTTGTTTCAATGGTTGTTTTTATTCTTATTTTGAACATTGTAGTTTGGTTTTGATTTTTGTTTGGTGTGTTGTTTAATTGAATTAGTGTTCTTCTATTATGTTGATTTTTTCCAAACATTGTGCCTATTTTGTGGAAGAGAAGGGATTTTTTTCAAAAATTGTGACTTGCTTTTTTCCTTTAATTTAAGATTGCTTTTCATGTGGTTTTTGTAATGTAGCCCTGAAATCGTGACTTGCAAATCATTATTGGATTAGTTATGTAAGGAGCAATAAAGATTTCTTTGCACCTAAAAATAGTTATTAACTTAATCTTTAGTGGCATCTAATTTGTTGTAGTAGGAGTAGACATCATGTAAACAACAGTAAAGATTTATTTCCATCTGCAAAAGTGAGCCTTTACCACAATCACAACACTATGATGCTTGATTATTAACAGTAGTTGAGATGGACGAAAACATAAGTTCTGGTTTTAGTTTTGTTGGTGATTTTGAAAATTGATCTTAAGTTCTGGTTTTAGTTTTGTTTAACTGTTGATGTTTATGTCTGCAATTCTATTTTTCATGCAATTCTGTTTGTGCATTTCGCTATTTTGTGCAGTTCTATGTTGGCTGTTTGTGGTGATGCTTATGTCGAGCTACGTTTTGCATATTATAGTTTCTGCTTGCGGTTTTGTTTCTGCCCAGTTCTGTTTTTGTTTGCATTTTATGTGGTTATGTTTTGTGAGTTTTTTGTTTATGTTAGCAAGTTTTGTTTCATCATTTATTTTTGTTTTTATTTTATTATGCACCAAGGTATCAATGGAGATGATTAAAATGATGATGAATTATTTCAAGATGACAATGAAGGCAATGAATTTGAAGAGGACGACATAGATGATAAGTTTGAAGATGACGGTGTAGATGATAAATATGAAGAAGACACACTTGAATGATTTAGATGATGATTTTAGATTATGGTTTCTTGAATGATTTAGATGATGATTTAGATTATGGTTTCTTGAATGATGTTTTTTTTATTAGGCATGTACTTGATTGAAGCATCAAAACTTCAACAAACTATATATTTTGCTAGACTTGTATTAAGTATCAAACTTTATTAAATTATGTTAGACAATTTGTTTAAAACCATTTATTTGAATACAACTTTGTTAATAATTTGTGTCAAATTTGCATTATGTTTCTTTGGTTCAATTTGTGTATGTCATTAAATTGATTTGAATTAAAATAATAAAAAAAAAATGAAAATTTATTTTACATATATGAATACAGTTTAAAAGTGTTGCCTTTAAGCTCTAACAACATTTGATCAATGTTCTCATTGTGTTGCTTTAAGGCAACATTTATCAATTGTTGTTAGATATGACAACAATTGATAAATGTTGCCTTAGGTGCGTTGAAAAATTGTTCCCTATTCTCATAGCATAGGCAACATTTATAAATAGTGTGCCCAAAAGTGCGAGAAAAATGTTGCCAAAAGTAATAGGCAACGCTCGCATATGAGACGCGTGAAAAATGTTGTCTTTTCTCTTTGGCAACATTTTTTCGTGTTCTGGCAACATTTTTTCAATGTTATTATAAAGCAAAAATGTTGTAGTGGATGACACATGAATGGTTCATCAACCTCTTCATGTGACACCCTAAACCCCAAAATAATATTTATAATAATATATACTAAGTTATTTGAAGAAAACTTGCAGCAGATAAAGAAAATCTGTTAAAGAGAATAAAAACTTTAATATCTAATTTAAGATATCACGTTTCTCTAAATACCCATGTAACAATTCAACATTTTTTTTCCAATTAAAATAGTACAATATCAATGAACTTGATTCAACTAGAATTTCTTGATTTAATTCCCAAGACTTACTCGTACTAAGTTTCCATATAAAAAGTCATTTATAATAACATAAGTAAAATACATATTACAACTCTTAATTCCCGGTATCACCTATCAGAGTGGGGTTTCTCCCAAACTTGAACTTCGAGACTCATTAACTTGTAATAACTGCGATTTCGCAAACGCATGGCCAAGCCAGTCAAACACAAACAACGAAGGAGGTGAGTTTTGAAATCATGTTGATAGTATAATATAAATAAGATGAACACGCAATTAATCATCAATAAACCGTAACATTACACAAACATTCTTCAAGGAATAACATCACATTATATAGTCAAAATTAAAGAAAATCAATACACTTCACTGTAACATCAAATCATCGCGTAAATTATTATCACACATAATACATAGTAATCACAACAAAACAATCACAAGAAAATGCAATGATATGCATGAGCTTAGACTCTACTTCACAATGTGGTACCATTCTAACTCTGAAGTACTTGGTTAGGAGGCTTGATACTATGCCACCATCCCGGTGGACGGACAACTCAAATTGGCCCTGTCCTCATAGATCCCCTCAACTCAACCCGAGACACATATACGTGACAGTCGAGGTAAACGTGTGTTGTGTGGTAGCTCCCGACATTTGGAGTGCTACCTCCAAGTCACCTAGGAATTCCCCACCCGAATACCTCCAAGGTCTAACAATCTTGCCTTAAGGCTCGACAGTAGACCGCCACGATCAGGCTCATTCAGTTGTACTTCCCCGGAATCACTAGGCTTGTCAGGCCCTACCTATATGATGACAAAATAATCTCCACTTCACAAATTCACAATATTTATTTTCTCCCCTCGTTGGTATATGATACTCCATCAATACCGTCATCTCAGACACAAATTGAAATCACAATATTCTCATCACAAATTTATCACATCACCATTATTAATCATACATTATCATCATTACATATAACTATCACAACATATCTATTTTTTATTATAACATCATTTAAACTCATCTAATAAAATATATGCATAAAATCAATTCAACAACCAATATCACAATAATATCACACACCACACATTTAAAGAAATTAAATCAAATATCACAATAATATCAAATGCCACACATTCAAACAAATTAAATCAATCAACACCCTACAAATATTTCTATTCAATATTTTAATCTCCCAATTTCCATATTTTCATATTAATTAATTTATCCCTCAAAGGGCTACTGCCATACATAGCGAGCCCCGGATGAATCATTGGGAAATACGGTTTTCCCGTTCATCTCACAATATATTACACTCATGAATTCAAACCCTCTCTCCCCCCTTACCTTATTTTGACGCTTTCACACACCAATAGGATTCCACGAGCAAACAACCTTTGTTCATTGACTCTTTGTCCATCAATTGATATAACTCGACAATTTATGGGTAAACGTTAAAAATAAATTATGAGGAGATACATTAAAAACTAAATTCGAAATTCGGTCAAGGAAAATTACCATAAATCAGAAAACCAATCAGTGGATAATATAGCCACTTTTCACACGGTCGTTGGTTTCACTCAAATCGGACTTACGATGAAGGAGAACGGTGCAAAATAGCGAATTCTACAAACGGAGAAGTCGGGTATTTTAGAGAGAAATTGAGGTTGTTAAAAATCTGGAAAAGTATGTTTAATTGACTAACTAAATGTATAAAATAGCATACTGAAATTTCGACGGAAACGGAGAAACTTTTCTGGAACAATATTCGATCATCGGTATCAATTTCTTCAATTTTTCCTTCAATTCCCCCAAGGGGCGGCAAGATGCTATTATTACTTTAGGCAAGTACTATTTTATAGTAAGCAGGGAACAAGGATTTTGTTTTGGCAGGCGGCAAATAGGACAGCAATAAGCAAAACCTAATAATAAGCTAATATATATATTATTAAGATTTGTTATCAAACCATGTCTTCATGTACCAATCAGCTTCTACAAGTTAGTGTGTCTTATACATTTTAATCTATCATTATTTATTTATTTATTTTTAAAATATATTACTAACCAAAATTCTCTAATTCAAAATAGTAATTATAGTTATTACTATAACATTTTTCAAAATAAACTCATAAAAATATTACTATTTTTATAGAATAGTCAAAACGATAAAATAAATAAACATAACATCAATAATTTTTATTAATTACCAAATCACAACAAATATTTATAAAATCATCATGTCATAGGAAATATATAAAAGTAAAGGAAATCAACCACAATATTAGTAATATCTAAAGATAATTATTTATAAAATAAGTAACTTAAAATAGAAAATAGTTATAACTAAATGAAATATAACTACGTGCATACTCAACATCAATCATGCGCACAGAAAAATATTACATTAATTGGGTACGCGTATAAAATAATTTTAACATCAAGTTCACTATTAAAATTCTATTTAATTAATAAAATAGTTTATTATAAAATTTGGGGTGTTACACTTCACGGAAAAACATGAAATGCCTCGACAACGATTCTAACTTAGCGACATATTTACCCATGGTCATATTCCCGTGATGAAGTTTTAGAAAATCATCACCCAGTTTAGTCCTGGTACTCATCATGAAGTATTTGTCTAAAAACTTCCTTTTGAATGATTCCCACTTCACCTCTTCGTGAGTTGGTCCCATCAACAACCTTGTACTCCTTCACCAATACTCAGCATCCCCTAATAGCATATAAGTGGCATAGTTGACCTTCACTCTCGCCTCACAGTTAATCATCTCAAAGATCTTATCCACTTCTTGGATCCATTGATCCGTTTTCTCTGAAATCTCATCACCCTTAATCTTGGGAGGATTGTAAAGAAGAAAATCTTCTAATCCTCTTGACTCAGCAGCACGGATCTCTCTTTCTCTCTTTTCTAGATCCCGCTGAGTCTTTGCAGCAGTATGGGCATCAACAGAAGCATCCATGTTATTCATAGCTTCCACCATTTGGTCATCCCTATTGACATTGACTCTTGGAGCATCATTCCTTCTTGGTGGCATTGTTTCCTATAAAACCATCATCATGAAGAGTCTTAACACCACTTCGAATAATTCCAAAACTAACTTCCGACTACATCAACATATAATAACTACCCCTAATCTGACAACTCAAACAAATTACCCCAACGCATGATCAGATAATGACTCCCAACCTACAGGCTAACCTACAATCTATAACCACACGTCACATCAAAAAGTGATACATGGACTTGTAACACCCCAAATTTTTTAATAAACTATTTTATTAATTAAAAAGGAATTTAGATAATTAATTTGGTGTTAAAATTATTTTATAATATATGTTGATTAGTTTATGATTAATTTTCCTTATAGGCATGATTTCTATGATGTGCTAGTTTTATAAATATTAGATTACATGAGCGATATAAAATAATAAATATTATATTTTACTCTTTGATCTATTTTTTTTTTTTTTGAAAAATAATAGTATTTTAGTGTAATATATAGTTTAAAGAAAAAGATTTTATGCGATTTTACGTGTATATACGTGTACTCAATTAATGTAATATATATGTGTGCGTTTGACTGATATTAAGTATGCACGTAGTTATATTTCAATTATTTATAACTACTTTCTATTTTTAGTTATTTTTTTAATTTATAAATAATATCTTGGGATAGAATTGATATTGTGTTTGATTTATTTTATTTTTATGTACTTTTTTATGACATTGTGATTTTATATATATTTATCATGATTTAGTAATTAATATAAAGTGTTGGTGTAATATTTATTTATTTTATAATTTTGACTATTTTCTAATATGATGGTATTATTATAATGTGAGTATTTTGAGAAATAAGTATAATTGTAGATATTATTTTGAATGTGAGAGTTTTAACTATTAGTAATATGTTTTTTTTATATTGATTATTTTAATTACTCTAATTTATCATATATTAATTATGAAATATTAGTAATGTTTT
>NC_021166.2:38390630-38424605 GCF_000331145.2 Cicer arietinum | reverse complement strand
CTATAAATTTGTGATGAGTTTATGTGATGAGGTTTGATTAATGATAATGATGTTCTAAACCGTAATGAGAATATTGAATTAACCACATAGTTGATGAAATAATGGTGATTTCAATTTGTGTTTGAGATGACGGTTTTAATAGAGTATCATATACCAACAAGGGGAGAAAATAAATATTGTGAATTTGTGAAATGGAGATTATTTTGTCATCATATAGGCAGGGGTCTGACAAGCCTAATGATTCCGGGGAAGTACAACTGAATGAGCCTGATCGTGGCGGTCTGCTGTCGAGCCTTAAGGCAAGATTGTTAGACCTTGGAGGTATTCGGGTGGGGAATTCATAGGTGGCTTGGAGGTCGCACTCCAAATGTCGGGAGCTACCACACAACACACGTTTACCTCGACTGTCGCGTATATGTGTCTCGGGTTGAGTTGAGGGGATCTATGAGGACAGGGCCAATTTGAATTGTCCGTCCATCGGGATGGTGGCATAGTATCAAGCCTCCTAACCAAGTACTTCAGAGTTAGAATGGTACCACATTGTGAAGTAGAGTCTAAGCTCATGCATAGCATTGCATTTACTTGTGATTGTTTTGTGGTGATTGATGTGTTTCAAAAGTAATAATAATTACTCTTAGATGATTTGATGCATATTATAATGATATGATTATCTTACTTGAGTAAATTTGATGTTATAATATGATACTATTTACTTAAATATTTTGATATATCGTAATGTGATTATGATACGGTCTATTATGATTGTTGCGTGTTCTTCTTACTTATATTATACTATTAACATGATTTTGAAACTCACCTCCTTCGTTGTTTGTGTTTGACTGGCTTGGCCCTACGTTTGCAAAATCGCAGTTGTTACAGGTTAATAAGTCTTGAAGTTCAAGTTTGGGAGGAACCCCGCTCTGATAGGTGATACCGGGAATAAGGGTTGTAATTTCTATTTTACTTATTTATTTTGAAACGACTTTTGTATGAAAACCATATAAGTAGTAGTAACTTTTTAGAATTAAATCAAGTAATTATACTTAATTCAAGCTTATTGAGATTGCACTATGGAGTAAAGAAGTTAAAGTGTTCCTTTTGATTTTTGATAAACGTGATATCCTAAATTAAAAATTAAAGTTTTTATTTTCTTGAAAATATATTTTTATTTATCCACTGCAAATTTTATAGAAATATGATATAAATTATTATATATATTATTTTGGGGTTTAGGGTGTCACATGACTCATCAAAACAAAGTCAAGCTGACAATATAAGGTATAGGTACAGTCTTCCAAAATAAAGTAATTACAACCGCAAAAGAAAGACATCTAGCCCCTATACAACCATATAATCTGATCATGCTACAAAAACTATACAACCCAGGTGATCTCCACGCGCCCCGCAAGATCCTTCTGACACAACATCGGTCAGGTATGACTAACTACCTTCCTATCTCCAAGGTACTAACCGGTAGGATGATCTTGATTCTCATCTGAGGGCAAAGCCCAGATTTCCACAATAATTGTAAAGGGTCACCAACCGAAATTAACAAATATCACATAGCATTTAAATTTCAAATGCACAAGATAACCTTTCAACTTAGTATATTCCTTGAAAGGGTTTTCATATGTCAAACATGCATAATCAAAGTTTAAAAATGAAGTTTTTAACAAAACTGCACTGTCGTATTCGAATACTGCATACTTGTATTCGAATACAATGCTAATTCATAAGTCAGTAGCAAAACAACACAACTATAATAGAATGCGAGATAGGATGTAGTCGGATACGAGAAAGGATTAGTTAGTGGCAAAAATTATCCTGTCATATCCGAATACAGAAATCTCGCATCCGAATACGGTGAGAGTTAGTGGCAAAAATTATCCTGTCGTATCTGAATACATTGCAAGTCAATGGCAGAATATGTGATGTCGTATTCGAATACAGCACTGTCATATTCGAATACATCTGCAACAAATGCAGATTTTAAGTTTTTATAACATTTTGAAATCATTCAACACTTATAACACAAAATCAATCATCACACTTAAATACAATCATCACAGTATATCAAACATGACTTGCGTGCCAAGCACCATAATGAAATGCGTATATGCCAAAATGCATGATTCCGGAATTCCAACCAAAACCCTCCTCGAAAAGGCTTAAATCATAATTGTACCGCTTATCACAAACCTTGTACTAATTACCAAGGTGCCACCCATCAGAGGCCCGCACGATTTACTAAAATGTTGCCTATCACTGGCCTTACATTGTTTTCTAGAGTGCAATCTCTCACAGATCAACACATTCTAGAGTGCAATCTCTCACAGATCAACACGACGCGATAATCCCCGTAAGGATAAGATGAACTAACAAATCACATGGCATTATCTCGTGGCCCATCCGGTCACCACTATCACCATGGCTCATCCGGTCACCATGTACTATGAAATGCATGAGCATACTCTAACTCTTTTCACCACAACCATTAAGTAAATGCATCTATTAAAAGATTCCCCATTTTTAATATTCATTTAACACTAATGATTTTTCAAATACAACACAGAGCATACTCAAATATATATTCACACCAATTTCAATTTCCACAAACACACATAAATCACATCTCCAAATTCAATTCACACATAAATTGAATTAAATTCATTTTCCACCAATTCCCACAAATTGAATTAAATTAATTTTCCACCAATTCACACATAAATTTCTTCTCAAACATTCATAATATTAATTATGAACACATCAATCACACCAAACATAAATCACCACAAACCACACCTCAAACACATCAAATTCAAATTCCACATTTTCTCCCATAAAATGCATTAAATTCATTTTCCACAATCTACACCTCAAACACATCAAATTTATTTTTCACAAATTCACATATAAGGTCCTAAATGCAAACTAAAAGTTTGGAAGGAACCCTTACCCCCATTGTAGCTTTAACAAGCGATTACGGCACCGTGTTTAATTACAGTAAAATTTATGTTCGCGTCGTCACTTCCAAATTTGGCTCATTAGCACCGTAGCGTGGAGAGGAGCAATTGTCACTTCGCGAAATAAAGCTTAGAAGTCGAAGAAAAGTGAAGGTTTGTATTTATGGGTTTTTGAGAAGAAAAAAAAACACCAACACTCTGGTTTTCTTTTCCTTGAAACAGAGAAAGAAGAAAGGGGAAGATGAAGGGTGAACGTGAAAACAGGGAAAATGTTTTTCCTTCTCTCGTTCTCACCAACTCATGTGTTTTCCTTGGAGCCAAAGAAAGAAAAGAAGAAGATGAAGGCGTGAGTGGAAGCAGCAACAAGGAAATGGGAAATGTTTTTGTTTTCCTTTTCCTTTTTCTAATATATATATATATATATATATATATATATATATATATATATATATATATATATATATATATTATATAAAAACTAACTAAACAAATATCTAAAAACTCTTACACACATCACCTCACTCACATCTCAAACTATTTTGATAAAAATATTTACTCTCGTCGCAACTTAATTGACAGATAAAACTTTCAGCAACAAGTGATATTTTTAACAAAATTGTCCCGTATTAAATTTTTTGTAACGTAAATAAATTTTTCTTCGACAAAAGATTCACCGTAATTAATATAAATAATTAATCGACGAATAATTTTAATCGGGACTCCAAAAAGATATTTTTGGCATTAAACTCACAAAATATCAATAACTTGGCTAAAAAGCCTCAGAATTCAACACCAAAATACATCAATTAGAATTTAAAACTAAGGGTCGTACACTAAGAATCAAAATGGATTAGAATAAACCTATTAAAGGGTAAAATGAATTAAATTATTAACCAATTGAAACTTATGCACTAGTTGGATGCACTACATTTGCGAAGAATCAAAACAACTTAGAATAAACCTATTAAATACCAAAATCACCTAAAATCTTAACCCATTAAGACTTATACACGGATTGGAAGAACTAAGAATCATAATGGATTGGAATAAACCAATTAAAGAACAAAATGACCTAAATTCTTACCTATTGAGACTTAAAAACTTATTGAAAGAACTACATTCCTTAATAATTAAAATGGATTAAAATAAACCTATAAATAATAAAAATGACGTAAAATATTCTTCCATTATGCTCATATTGGACAAACTACATTGCCTAAAAATAAAAATGAATTAGAATAAACCTGTTAAAAAACAAAATGATCTAAATTCTTAACCCTTTGCAACTTATGCACTTTTTGGACGAACTACATTACCTATGAACCAAAATGGATTAAAATAAACATATTATAGTAAAAAATGACTTAAAATCTTAATCCATTGAGACTTATACACTTATTGGACGAACTAAATTTCCTAAGAATTAAAATGGATTAGAATAAACCTATAAAAGACCAAAATTGACCAAAATGCTTAATCCATTTGAACTTATGCACTTTTTGGATGAACTATATTGCCTAAGATTTAAAATGGATTAGAATATACCAATTAAATACCAAAATGACCTAAAAACTGAATACATTGGGAAATAACCAAAATGGATTAAAATGAACCTATTATAGACAAAAATTATCTATTAAAATGGATTAGAATACACCTATTAAAGAACAACATGACCTAAATTCTAAACCCATTGAGACTTATGCCCTAATTGGATTTATTAAGCTTGATCGTTAATTGTAATATTTTGATGATTGTGATGCTTAATCCAATCAAAGAAACTGAATTCAAATAGGATTGATTACGCTTGTTTGATCAGTTCTATAGTCAAATAAGAATAGAATCACAAATTAGAAATTAAACTTATTGATAGAATTTGTGATAGGTCTGAAACTTGAATAAGTGGATTAATCGTTTTGCTGATATGTTAAATCAAAAATCTAAAAACCCTTTTTAATTTCAACTTCCAATTCGGTTATTATTATTATATCAGAAGTCCTTGCGAAACGATTTGAGTTATTACCTCTATTTACATTTTATCAATTGTATTTGACCCGTGTTCGACAGCGGATCAAATTGGCGCCGTAGTCGGGGACTCTCTGATAACAATATTAACCGATATTAACCCTGTTTTAGGCGACTATCTTAGAATGCTTTGAAATTTCGTAAGAAATTTTATTAAAAAAAATCAAGGAATAGGACTCCCGTATAAGGGACTTATACGGGATACCACACTCAAATTCCCAAATTCCTTCGTTTAGCCCATTTTTCAATTTTTTGAATTTCAAAATCCCAAATTCTTTCGTTTAGACCCTTTTTTCAATTTTTTAATTTTTCATACTCTCCAAAAATTCCAAAACAATTTGCATTGCCTTTATTTGATTTTTAGATATTTTTTGTGGTATTTTTATATTTTTTGGATTTTATTTGATAAGGTTTCTGATTTATCACTTCAATTTTAGCAATAGGGACATTGTTGGAATTTTCAGAATTGTGATTTTGCATTGCATTGTTATGATGATGCATGACTAGGGCTAGTTCTATAAATCTGCATTCTCTTGAACCTAAATAGATAGGACATTTCATTTACATCATACACTTAATAGAGCTGCTAGTGTTAACGAGTCAGAGTTAGATACTGAAATTTACAACTTGCTGCAAAATATGGCTGATGCGAATAATAGACCCATAAGACAACTTGCTGCACCTAATGTCAATTATAATGCATTATGTATCACATATCCTAAAGTTACTGTACCATTTGAACTTAAATCTGGTTTAATACACTTGCTTCCAAAGTTTAATGGTCTTAAAGGCGAGGATCCCCACAAACACTTGAAGGAATTCCATGTTGTGTGTTATACCGTGAAGCCTCAAGGAGTCACAGAAGACCATATTAAGTTGAGCGCCTTCCCATTTTCACTCCAAGATGCGGCCAAGGACTGGTTATACTACCTTCAACCAGGTTCTGTTACAAGTTGGACTGATCTCAAGATATTGTTTCTCGAAAAATTCTTCCATGCCTTAAGAGTTGCTTCAATTAGAAAAGAAATATGTGGCATCAAGCAGATTGAAAGGGAATCAGTACATGAGTATTGGGAGAGATTCAAGAAATTAGTTTCTAGCTATCCTCATCACCGGATTTCTGAACAATTGCTCATCCAGTATTTTTATGAAGGCTCGTTACCGATGGATAGAAGCATTTTGGATGCTGCTGATGGGGGAACACTTATCGATAAGAACCCAGAAGCGGCAAAGGCTTTGATTGAGAACATGTCCATTAATTCTCAGTAGTTTACAACTAGAAGCAATTCAGTAGTGTTGACAAGGGGTGTGAATGAAATTCAAGCTTCTTCCTACAAGAATTTAGAAGGCAAACTTGATGAGGATCCTTCAGAGCAGTGGTCTGTGGTATTTGCACTTCTCCAGAGCATCCTTTAGATTCATGTCCTACATTGCAAGAAGATCCAATTGTTGATTCTCCTCAAGCATATGCAGGAAATATATACAACCCACAAGCCAACTATGACCTATCATCTAACAGGTACAATCATGGTTGGAGAAACCATCCCAAGCTGGGGTAGGGGAATTCATATGCACAACAACAACCTAGGAAGCAACAACAACAAAATATTCCTCAACAGCAAAACAATGCACCTTCATTAGAGGACCTCGTTAAGAAGATGGCCATCCAAAATCTCCAATTTCAACAAAGAACAGATTCCACCATTAAAAATTTGGAAACAAAGATTTGTCAGCTACCTACTTCAATTAATGAATTGCAGACTCAGGGGTCAAATCAATTGCCTAAACAGTTAGTGGTAAATCCAAATGCTCCCAATGTTAGCGCAATTATATTGAGGTATGAGGAAGGTGTTGAAATACCAAAGGTACATGAAACTGCAGTAAAAATAACAAGGTTACTGAGGACACTTTGATACCTGAAACTGTTGACGTTGATCAAAATATACCACTTCCTTTTCCTCAAAAGGCAGTGAAGACTAATAAAATGGATGAGACATATAAGGACAAAGAGATATTGGATACATTTAGGAAGGTGGAAGTGAACATTCCCCTCCTTGAAGCAATTAAACATATTTCAAGATATGCAAAATTTCTAAAAGATTTGTGCACACACAAGAGAAAGTTGAAAGGTAATGAAAGACTAAACATGGGGCGAAATGTTTTAGCCCTAATTCAGCCTATGCCTTAGAAATGCAAAGATCCATGAACTTTTTCTATTCCATGTACCATAGGCAATAGTTAATTTGACAATTATATGTTAGATTTAGGAGCTTCAATTAATGTTATGCCTAGATCTATTTTTAACTCTCTTGCTCTTGGACCTTTACATAGTACAAGTGTTACCATTCAATTGGCGAACAGGAGCAATACTCGTCCTACTGGACTTGTGGAGGATGTACTTGTTCCAGTTAATGAATTGATATTTCCTGCAGATTTTTACATTCTGGACATGGAGGGAGATAATAAGTCCAACAGGGCGCCTATCATCTTAGGCAGACCATTCTTGAAAAGTGCTAAAACAAAAATTGATGTGCATGCTGGAACTCTTTCCATGGAATTTGGTGATAGCATGGTAAAATTTAACATCTTTGATGTTATGAAACACCCCATGGAAGAGCATTCTATTTTTCAAATTGAATTGCTTGTAGATTTGGTTGATGACACTTACCCCGACATGTTTGCTACTGATTTTCCTTCATTTTCTGGTTTTGATGATACTTATACTTGTGAATTATGTACATATACTCAATTGTGCTATGTGTGTGCTAAGATCGAAGCTGCCTTACAGGTTGATCATTGTGCTAATATTGATATTTCTACTAACAAAATTGATTTTGCAGACTTAGCTTCGGCCACTAGTGTTGTACCTTCCATTAAACAACCACCAACTATAAAGCTTAAACCACTTCCTGAAAATTTGAAATATGCATAATTTCAACCAAACTTGAAGATGAACAGGAAGAGAAGCTATTGCAGATTTTGAGAAAACACAAGAAGGCAATCAGATGGACCTTGGCTGATATTCCTGGTATTAGCCCATCCATTTGTATGCATAGGATACTACTAGAGGATGGGGTAAAATTAGTCAGGCAACCCCAAAGGAAACTTAACCCATTAATTCTGGATGTTCTAAAAAAGAAGTGGCCAAGCTCTTGCAAGCAAGCATTATATACCCCATCTCTGATAGTCAATGGGTGAGTCTGGTGCAGGTAGTCCCTAAGAAAACTGGACTCACAATGGTTAAAATGAAAATAATGAACTTATCGCCACATGAGTGCAAAACATCTGAAGGGTATGCATCGATTATAGGAGACTAAACTAGGCAACTAGAAAGGATCATTTTCCTTTACCATTCATTGATCAGATGCTTGAACGGTTGGGTGGTAAGTCACATTATTGTTTTCTTGATGGTTTTTCTGGTTACTTTCAGATCCATATTGCACAAGAGGACCAAGAAAAGACCACATTCACTTACCCTTTTGACACATTTGCCTATAGGAGGATCCCCTTTGGCCTATGCAATGCTCCTGGCACTTTCCACTGATGCATGATTTTTATTTTCTCTGACTTGATAGAAAATTGTATAGAAGTTTTCATGGATGATTTTACTTTGTATGGTTCCTCATTTGATGCATGCTTGAACAATTTAGATACAGTTTTACATAGATGTATTGAAACTAACCTTGTGATGAATTATGAAAAATGTCATTTTATGGTTGAACAAGGCATAGTTTTGGGACATGTGATCTCTAAAAATGGGATAGAAGTGGATCCTGCCAAGATTGATGTGATTTTTAATTTGTCTTACCTATCTTGCATCTATGAGATTCGTTCTTTTCTTGGCCATGCAGGTTTTTATAGGCGCTTTATCAAGGATTTCAGCAAGATAGCTTTTCGCTGTCAAATTTGTTGCAAAAAGATGTCAGTTTGACCTTCAATGACAAATGCAAGAAGTCGTTTGATTTCTTATAGGCAACATTGACCTCTACTCCCATAGTTCAGCCACCCAATTGGATCATCCCTTTTGAAATTATGTGTGATGCATCTAACTATGCAGTGGGAGCAGTTCTTGTACAAAGGGTTGGTAAGGTTGCCCCATTTTATTTATTATGCTTCTAGGACTTTAGATTCTGCACAAGCTAAATATACTACCACTGAAAAGAAACTTTTAGCTATTGCTTTTGCACTTGATAAGTTTATATCGTATTTTCTAGGTTCGAAGGTAGTTGTTTTTACTAACCATGCATCTTTGAAGTTCTTGTTGAAGAAACCAGAAGCAAAACCGAGATTGATCCAATGGAAGTTGTTACTCCAAGAATTTGATTTAGAGATTAAAGATAAGAGTGGAGCTGAAAATTTGGTGCCAGATCACTTGAGTAGAATAGAAATGGATGAGAACCTCATCCCCATTCAAGACGACTTCCCTGATGTGCAACTGCTACAGTTGCGTGAGGTAATTCCTTGGTTTGCTGACTTAGTTAATTATCTAGTTGCTCGAGTCTTTCCTGCAGATGAATTCATAACACAAATACACAAATTTAAAAGTAATTCCAAATATTATGTGTGGGATGATCCATATTTGTGGAAATTATGTAGTGACCAGGTGATTAGGCGATGTGATTCCCACCATGAGGCGCAAGCCATTCTTCATTTTTGTTATGCCTCTCAAACTGGGTGAAATTTTGGTCCTCAATGGACAACAAGAAAAGTCTTAGACTCGGGTTTCCTTTTGCCCACTTTGTTTAAAGATGCTTTTAAGACTTACAAAACTTGTGAACAGTGCCAACAATGCTTTTCTATGAAGTATTTGATGTGTGGGGCATTGGCTTTATAGGCCTTTTTCCTGTATCTTTTGGTTTTGTCTATATTTTACTAGCTATTGATTATGTTTTGAAATGGGTGGAAGCAATACCCACTAGGACTAATGATTCTAAAGTTGTTGCAGGTTTTATCAGATCAAATAAGTTTTGATGGTTTGGAATACCCCAGACCATCATAAGTTATCAAGGCACTCATTTTTTCAACCGCACCATGGACGTTTGGCTTCTGAAGTATGGGGTTGTGCACAAAGTTTCTACACCTTACCATCCCCAGACTAATGGGCAAGCTGAAATCTCAAACAGGGAAATCAAACAGATCTTAGAAAAGATGGTACAACGAAACAGGAAAGACTAGAGCCACTGACTTGAAAAAGCTCTTTGGGATCATAGAACAACCTACAAAACACCAATAGGGATGTCCACGAGTTTAGAGTTTCATCAACACCTTGAGATTCAGGTTACACTGTCAATTTCGAATTCATGATTATATTCTTGTTTATTTGATTATGTTGATATTCTAATTTCTTAAATTGAATTTCAATAGGATCGATTAAATTTATTTGACAGAATTTGGTTTCGGTTTCTAATTTAATTGTATTATAATTTTGCGACGATTGATCGTTAATTGTAATATTTTGATGATTGTGATGCTTAATCCAGCTAAAGAAACCGAATTCACATAGGATTGATTATGCTTGTTTAATCAAATCTATAGTCAAATAAGAATAGAATCACGAATTAGAAATTAAACTTATTGATAGAATCTGTGATAGGCCTGAAACTCGAATAAGTGAAATAATCGTTTTGCTCATCTGTTAAATCAAAAATGTAAAAAACCACTTTTTAATTTCAATTTCCAATTCGGTTATTATTATTATATTAGAAGTCCTTGCAAAGCTATTCTAGTTATTACCTCTATTTACATTTTATCAATTTTATTCGACCCGTGTGCGATAGCGGATCAATGTTACCTGTTGCAAAAAAAGAAAAATTATCTGTCAATTGAGTTGTGACGACAGTAGCTATTTTTATTAAAATAGATTGAGATGTGAGTGAGGTGATGTGTGTAAGAGTATTTGGATATTTATTTAATTTGGTTATATATATATATACTCGAGTGAGAGAAAGAAGGAAAGGGAAACACGGAATAGCAGAAAAACATTTCACTGCCTCGCGAGTTCTTCTTCTTCCTCTGTTCTGAAAAAAAAAAGTGTTGGTGCTTTCTTTTTAAAAACAAAACATAAACCTTCCTTTCTCTTCTAGATCTAATCTTCCATTCGAGAAGTGTCATGAGGGAAAGTTACTCCTCTCTACACTACGGTGCTTGTGAGCTAACTTTTGAGGTGTCGACGCAAGCGAGAGTTTTGACCGTATTTGATCGCGGTAGCGAAAACAGTTGAGAAAGTGATAACGAAGGTAAGGGTTCCTTCCAAATTTTTAGTTTGCATATAGGGACTCTATATGTTGGATTGATGTATGATTAATGTGTGATTGCGTGATAATTAATTTCGATGTGAATATATATATTTTGAGTGAAATTTTTGAGTTCTTAACAAATCCTTGTTGTTGTGTTGTTGTTGTTGTTGTGGTTGTTGTTGTTTTTGTTGTTGTTGTTGTTGATTTTGTTAGTAATGGTTAAAAAAATTTTGATTCTTGATGTGTTTGAGTTACGTAATGAGTTATTTTCAAATAAATGAGTTTGATTTGAAGTTGAAATTTTACAAAAAAAAAAAATTAGAGTTCTTGAAGTTGTGAAAAAGTTCAAATTTTAACGAAGTTAAAGAGTTTGAGCAAACAGTTAGATTTAAATTAAAATGGTTAGAATTTAAAATGTTAATCTTTTAATTACTCTTAGACTGAATTTAAAAAGAAAAAGTTTAGAGTATTTTATTAACTCAAAATTTCGGTGCTTTAATAGTTGAGTGTGTGTATGTGTTATTTGGACAATATTTGTTTTATTTAGTTTTAACTAAATAATGTAGATTATTTGGTTTTAAAAGTTTGGCGTGTGAAAAAGATATAATTTTGGGAATTTTGTTGTGGTTGGATAAATTTTAGTTGTGAACAACCTGTTATAAATATTTATGTTTATGTAGTTAGCTCTTTGAGTCTCAAAAAGGAATCGAGACCGTTAGCACCGAGTTAGCGGTGGGGAGAACTCTGATATATTAATGTTGTTGTGGTGATTAAGTTTTGATGTGGTTATGTATTCATAACTGATAATATGTGTGTTATGAATTTTATTGAGGAAAATCTGATTTAAGTATACTCTGCGATAAGTTTGAAAAATCGTTAGTGTTAAATGAGTATTAAAAATGGGGAATCTTTTAATAGCTGCATTTACTTAATGATTGTGGTGAAAAGAGTCAGAGTATGCTCATGCATTTCATAGCTTGTGGTGACTGTGATGGGCCATAGTGTCAGTGGTGACCGCGATGGGCCACGGTGTTAAGTGGTGAGCATGATGGGCCGTGAAGTTAAGTGGTGACTGTGATGGGCCACAGGGCGGTTCCATGTGATAGTTGGTCCATCTTATCCTTACGAGGATTTAACTGATGTGTAAGGCCTATGATAGGCTATACTCTAGTAAATCGTGCTAGCTTGTGAGAGACTGCACCTTGGTTATTAGTACTAAGGCATGTGATAGGCGGTACAATTATGATTTACGCCCCTTCGATGAGGATTTTTTTTGGAAATTTTGGAATCATGCGCATTGGCATATACACATTGTATTAGGGTGTTTGGCAAGCGAGTCATGTTTGTTATATTATGATGATTGTATATACATACTCAATTGTTGTTTGTTATTGTGTCATAATTGCTTTGAAGTGGGAATTTGTGTTGATTAAGTTTCGATTTAATTATTTCTTCATAATTGATGTTATGAATGTTTGATGTGTGATTGAGGCGTGAATTTGTGGAGATTAATTTGGTGAGAATATGTGTTCATAATTGATATTATGAATGTTTGAAGTGTTATTGATGGACTTTGTATTGTAAGTATTAAATGATTCAGAGCCTTTTTAAAACTGAAAAACCTACAAAATTTAGCAGTTGTATTCGGCTACATGTAGTGTGTAGTCGAATATATGTCTATAACGTTCAGTTTTTATTCAAAATTTTAACTTCGTATTCGGATACGAAACCTCGTATTTGAATACAACTAAGTGATTTTTTCCACTGATTTGACTTGTATTTGGCTACATCATCTTGTAGTCGAATACAAATGTGAATTTGAGAATATGTCTGAGTATGTTCTGTGTGGAATTTGAAAATCATTAGAGTTAAACGAGTATTAAAAATGGGGAATCTTTTAATATCTCTGTTTACTTAATGTTTGTTGTGAAAATCATTAGAGTTAAACGAGTATTAAAAATGGGGAATCTTTTAATATCTCTGTTTACTTAATGTTTGTAGTGAAAATTGTTAGAGTTAAACGAGTATTAAAAATGGGGAATCTTTTAATATCTCTATTTACTTAATGTTTGTTGTGAAAATCATTAGAGTTAAACGAGTATTAAAAATGGGGAATCTTTTAATATCTCTATTTACTTAATGTTTGTAGTGAAAATTGTTAGAGTTAAACGAGTATTAAAAATGGGGAATCTTTTAATATCTCTATTTACTTAATGTTTGTAGTGAAAATTGTTAGAGTTAAACGAGTATTAAAAATGGGGAATCTTTTAATATCTCTATTTACTTAATGTTTGTAGTGAAAATTGTTAGAGTTAAACGAGTATTAAAAATGGGGAATCTTTTAATATCTCTGTTTACTTAATGTTTGTTGTGAAAATCATTAGAGTTAAACGAGTATTAAAAATGGGGAATCTTTTAATATCTCTATTTACTTAATGTTTGTAGTGAAAATTGTTAGAGTTAAACGAGTATTAAAAATGGGGAATCTTTTAATATCTCTATTTACTTAATGTTTGTAGTGAAAATTGTTAGAGTTAAACGAGTATTAAAAATGGGGAATCTTTTAATATCTCTATTTACTTAATGTTTGTAGTGAAAATTGTTAGAGTTAAACGAGTATTAAAAATGGGGAATCTTTTAATATCTCTGTTTACTTAATGTTTGTTGTGAAAATCATTAGAGTTAAACGAGTATTAAAAATGGGGAATCTTTTAATATCTCTATTTACTTAATGTTTGTAGTGAAAATTGTTAGAGTTAAACGAGTATTAAAAATGGGGAATCTTTTAATATCTCTATTTACTTAATGTTTGTAGTGAAAATTGTTAGAGTTAAACGAGTATTAAAAATGGGGAATCTTTTAATATCTCTATTTACTTAATGTTTGTAGTGAAAATTGTTAGAGTTAAACGAGTATTAAAAATGGGGAATCTTTTAATATCTCTGTTTACTTAATGTTTGTTGTGAAAATCATTAGAGTTAAACGAGTATTAAAAATGGGGAATCTTTTAATATCTCTATTTACTTAATGTTTGTAGTGAAAATTGTTAGAGTTAAACGAGTATTAAAAATGGGGAATCTTTTAATATCTCTATTTACTTAATGTTTGTAGTGAAAATTGTTAGAGTTAAACGAGTATTAAAAATGGGGAATCTTTTAATATCTCTATTTACTTAATGTTTGTAGTGAAAATTGTTAGAGTTAAACGAGTATTAAAAATGGGGAATCTTTTAATATCTCTGTTTACTTAATGTTTGTTGTGAAAATCATTAGAGTTAAACGAGTATTAAAAATGGGGAATCTTTTAATATCTCTATTTACTTAATGTTTGTAGTGAAAATTGTTAGAGTTAAACGAGTATTAAAAATGGGGAATCTTTTAATATCTCTATTTACTTAATGTTTGTAGTGAAAATTGTTAGAGTTAAACGAGTATTAAAAATGGGGAATCTTTTAATATCTCTATTTACTTAATGTTTGTAGTGAAAATTGTTAGAGTTAAACGAGTATTAAAAATGGGGAATCTTTTAATATCTCTGTTTACTTAATGTTTGTTGTGAAAATCATTAGAGTTAAACGAGTATTAAAAATGGGGAATCTTTTAATATCTCTATTTACTTAATGTTTGTAGTGAAAATTGTTAGAGTTAAACGAGTATTAAAAATGGGGAATCTTTTAATATCTCTATTTACTTAATGTTTGTAGTGAAAATTGTTAGAGTTAAACGAGTATTAAAAATGGGGAATCTTTTAATATCTCTATTTACTTAATGTTTGTAGTGAAAATTGTTAGAGTTAAACGAGTATTAAAAATGGGGAATCTTTTAATATCTCTGTTTACTTAATGTTTGTTGTGAAAATCATTAGAGTTAAACGAGTATTAAAAATGGGGAATCTTTTAATATCTCTATTTACTTAATGTTTGTAGTGAAAATTGTTAGAGTTAAACGAGTATTAAAAATGGGGAATCTTTTAATATCTCTATTTACTTAATGTTTGTAGTGAAAATTGTTAGAGTTAAACGAGTATTAAAAATGGGGAATCTTTTAATATCTCTATTTACTTAATGTTTGTAGTGAAAATTGTTAGAGTTAAACGAGTATTAAAAATGGGGAATCTTTTAATATCTCTGTTTACTTAATGTTTGTTGTGAAAATCATTAGAGTTAAACGAGTATTAAAAATGGGGAATCTTTTAATATCTCTATTTACTTAATGTTTGTAGTGAAAATTGTTAGAGTTAAACGAGTATTAAAAATGGGGAATCTTTTAATATCTCTATTTACTTAATGTTTGTAGTGAAAATTGTTAGAGTTAAACGAGTATTAAAAATGGGGAATCTTTTAATATCTCTATTTACTTAATGTTTGTAGTGAAAATTGTTAGAGTTAAACGAGTATTAAAAATGGGGAATCTTTTAATATCTCTGTTTACTTAATGTTTGTTGTGAAAATCATTAGAGTTAAACGAGTATTAAAAATGGGGAATCTTTTAATATCTCTATTTACTTAATGTTTGTAGTGAAAATTGTTAGAGTTAAACGAGTATTAAAAATGGGGAATCTTTTAATATCTCTATTTACTTAATGTTTGTAGTGAAAATTGTTAGAGTTAAACGAGTATTAAAAATGGGGAATCTTTTAATATCTCTATTTACTTAATGTTTGTAGTGAAAATTGTTAGAGTTAAACGAGTATTAAAAATGGGGAATCTTTTAATATCTCTGTTTACTTAATGTTTGTTGTGAAAATCATTAGAGTTAAACGAGTATTAAAAATGGGGAATCTTTTAATATCTCTATTTACTTAATGTTTGTAGTGAAAATTGTTAGAGTTAAACGAGTATTAAAAATGGGGAATCTTTTAATATCTCTATTTACTTAATGTTTGTAGTGAAAATTGTTAGAGTTAAACGAGTATTAAAAATGGGGAATCTTTTAATATCTCTATTTACTTAATGTTTGTAGTGAAAATTGTTAGAGTTAAACGAGTATTAAAAATGGGGAATCTTTTAATATCTCTGTTTACTTAATGTTTGTTGTGAAAATCATTAGAGTTAAACGAGTATTAAAAATGGGGAATCTTTTAATATCTCTATTTACTTAATGTTTGTAGTGAAAATTGTTAGAGTTAAACGAGTATTAAAAATGGGGAATCTTTTAATATCTCTATTTACTTAATGTTTGTAGTGAAAATTGTTAGAGTTAAACGAGTATTAAAAATGGGGAATCTTTTAATATCTCTATTTACTTAATGTTTGTAGTGAAAATTGTTAGAGTTAAACGAGTATTAAAAATGGGGAATCTTTTAATATCTCTGTTTACTTAATGTTTGTTGTGAAAATCATTAGAGTTAAACGAGTATTAAAAATGGGGAATCTTTTAATATCTCTATTTACTTAATGTTTGTAGTGAAAATTGTTAGAGTTAAACGAGTATTAAAAATGGGGAATCTTTTAATATCTCTATTTACTTAATGTTTGTAGTGAAAATTGTTAGAGTTAAACGAGTATTAAAAATGGGGAATCTTTTAATATCTCTATTTACTTAATGTTTGTAGTGAAAATTGTTAGAGTTAAACGAGTATTAAAAATGGGGAATCTTTTAATATCTCTGTTTACTTAATGTTTGTTGTGAAAATCATTAGAGTTAAACGAGTATTAAAAATGGGGAATCTTTTAATATCTCTATTTACTTAATGTTTGTAGTGAAAATTGTTAGAGTTAAACGAGTATTAAAAATGGGGAATCTTTTAATATCTCTATTTACTTAATGTTTGTAGTGAAAATTGTTAGAGTTAAACGAGTATTAAAAATGGGGAATCTTTTAATATCTCTATTTACTTAATGTTTGTAGTGAAAATTGTTAGAGTTAAACGAGTATTAAAAATGGGGAATCTTTTAATATCTCTGTTTACTTAATGTTTGTTGTGAAAATCATTAGAGTTAAACGAGTATTAAAAATGGGGAATCTTTTAATATCTCTATTTACTTAATGTTTGTAGTGAAAATTGTTAGAGTTAAACGAGTATTAAAAATGGGGAATCTTTTAATATCTCTATTTACTTAATGTTTGTAGTGAAAATTGTTAGAGTTAAACGAGTATTAAAAATGGGGAATCTTTTAATATCTCTATTTACTTAATGTTTGTAGTGAAAATTGTTAGAGTTAAACGAGTATTAAAAATGGGGAATCTTTTAATATCTCTGTTTACTTAATGTTTGTTGTGAAAATCATTAGAGTTAAACGAGTATTAAAAATGGGGAATCTTTTAATATCTCTATTTACTTAATGTTTGTAGTGAAAATTGTTAGAGTTAAACGAGTATTAAAAATGGGGAATCTTTTAATATCTCTATTTACTTAATGTTTGTAGTGAAAATTGTTAGAGTTAAACGAGTATTAAAAATGGGGAATCTTTTAATATCTCTATTTACTTAATGTTTGTAGTGAAAATTGTTAGAGTTAAACGAGTATTAAAAATGGGGAATCTTTTAATATCTCTGTTTACTTAATGTTTGTTGTGAAAATCATTAGAGTTAAACGAGTATTAAAAATGGGGAATCTTTTAATATCTCTATTTACTTAATGTTTGTAGTGAAAATTGTTAGAGTTAAACGAGTATTAAAAATGGGGAATCTTTTAATATCTCTATTTACTTAATGTTTGTAGTGAAAATTGTTAGAGTTAAACGAGTATTAAAAATGGGGAATCTTTTAATATCTCTATTTACTTAATGTTTGTAGTGAAAATTGTTAGAGTTAAACGAGTATTAAAAATGGGGAATCTTTTAATATCTCTGTTTACTTAATGTTTGTTGTGAAAATCATTAGAGTTAAACGAGTATTAAAAATGGGGAATCTTTTAATATCTCTATTTACTTAATGTTTGTAGTGAAAATTGTTAGAGTTAAACGAGTATTAAAAATGGGGAATCTTTTAATATCTCTATTTACTTAATGTTTGTAGTGAAAATTGTTAGAGTTAAACGAGTATTAAAAATGGGGAATCTTTTAATATCTCTATTTACTTAATGTTTGTAGTGAAAATTGTTAGAGTTAAACGAGTATTAAAAATGGGGAATCTTTTAATATCTCTGTTTACTTAATGTTTGTTGTGAAAATCATTAGAGTTAAACGAGTATTAAAAATGGGGAATCTTTTAATATCTCTATTTACTTAATGTTTGTAGTGAAAATTGTTAGAGTTAAACGAGTATTAAAAATGGGGAATCTTTTAATATCTCTATTTACTTAATGTTTGTAGTGAAAATTGTTAGAGTTAAACGAGTATTAAAAATGGGGAATCTTTTAATATCTCTATTTACTTAATGTTTGTAGTGAAAATTGTTAGAGTTAAACGAGTATTAAAAATGGGGAATCTTTTAATATCTCTGTTTACTTAATGTTTGTTGTGAAAATCATTAGAGTTAAACGAGTATTAAAAATGGGGAATCTTTTAATATCTCTATTTACTTAATGTTTGTAGTGAAAATTGTTAGAGTTAAACGAGTATTAAAAATGGGGAATCTTTTAATATCTCTATTTACTTAATGTTTGTAGTGAAAATTGTTAGAGTTAAACGAGTATTAAAAATGGGGAATCTTTTAATATCTCTATTTACTTAATGTTTGTAGTGAAAATTGTTAGAGTTAAACGAGTATTAAAAATGGGGAATCTTTTAATATCTCTGTTTACTTAATGTTTGTTGTGAAAATCATTAGAGTTAAACGAGTATTAAAAATGGGGAATCTTTTAATATCTCTATTTACTTAATGTTTGTAGTGAAAATTGTTAGAGTTAAACGAGTATTAAAAATGGGGAATCTTTTAATATCTCTATTTACTTAATGTTTGTAGTGAAAATTGTTAGAGTTAAACGAGTATTAAAAATGGGGAATCTTTTAATATCTCTATTTACTTAATGTTTGTAGTGAAAATTGTTAGAGTTAAACGAGTATTAAAAATGGGGAATCTTTTAATATCTCTGTTTACTTAATGTTTGTTGTGAAAATCATTAGAGTTAAACGAGTATTAAAAATGGGGAATCTTTTAATATCTCTATTTACTTAATGTTTGTAGTGAAAATTGTTAGAGTTAAACGAGTATTAAAAATGGGGAATCTTTTAATATCTCTATTTACTTAATGTTTGTAGTGAAAATTGTTAGAGTTAAACGAGTATTAAAAATGGGGAATCTTTTAATATCTCTATTTACTTAATGTTTGTAGTGAAAATTGTTAGAGTTAAACGAGTATTAAAAATGGGGAATCTTTTAATATCTCTGTTTACTTAATGTTTGTTGTGAAAATCATTAGAGTTAAACGAGTATTAAAAATGGGGAATCTTTTAATATCTCTATTTACTTAATGTTTGTAGTGAAAATTGTTAGAGTTAAACGAGTATTAAAAATGGGGAATCTTTTAATATCTCTATTTACTTAATGTTTGTAGTGAAAATTGTTAGAGTTAAACGAGTATTAAAAATGGGGAATCTTTTAATATCTCTATTTACTTAATGTTTGTAGTGAAAATTGTTAGAGTTAAACGAGTATTAAAAATGGGGAATCTTTTAATATCTCTGTTTACTTAATGTTTGTTGTGAAAATCATTAGAGTTAAACGAGTATTAAAAATGGGGAATCTTTTAATATCTCTATTTACTTAATGTTTGTAGTGAAAATTGTTAGAGTTAAACGAGTATTAAAAATGGGGAATCTTTTAATATCTCTATTTACTTAATGTTTGTAGTGAAAATTGTTAGAGTTAAACGAGTATTAAAAATGGGGAATCTTTTAATATCTCTATTTACTTAATGTTTGTAGTGAAAATTGTTAGAGTTAAACGAGTATTAAAAATGGGGAATCTTTTAATATCTCTGTTTACTTAATGTTTGTTGTGAAAATCATTAGAGTTAAACGAGTATTAAAAATGGGGAATCTTTTAATATCTCTATTTACTTAATGTTTGTAGTGAAAATTGTTAGAGTTAAACGAGTATTAAAAATGGGGAATCTTTTAATATCTCTATTTACTTAATGTTTGTAGTGAAAATTGTTAGAGTTAAACGAGTATTAAAAATGGGGAATCTTTTAATATCTCTATTTACTTAATGTTTGTAGTGAAAATTGTTAGAGTTAAACGAGTATTAAAAATGGGGAATCTTTTAATATCTCTGTTTACTTAATGTTTGTTGTGAAAATCATTAGAGTTAAACGAGTATTAAAAATGGGGAATCTTTTAATATCTCTATTTACTTAATGTTTGTAGTGAAAATTGTTAGAGTTAAACGAGTATTAAAAATGGGGAATCTTTTAATATCTCTATTTACTTAATGTTTGTAGTGAAAATTGTTAGAGTTAAACGAGTATTAAAAATGGGGAATCTTTTAATATCTCTATTTACTTAATGTTTGTAGTGAAAATTGTTAGAGTTAAACGAGTATTAAAAATGGGGAATCTTTTAATATCTCTGTTTACTTAATGTTTGTTGTGAAAATCATTAGAGTTAAACGAGTATTAAAAATGGGGAATCTTTTAATATCTCTATTTACTTAATGTTTGTAGTGAAAATTGTTAGAGTTAAACGAGTATTAAAAATGGGGAATCTTTTAATATCTCTATTTACTTAATGTTTGTAGTGAAAATTGTTAGAGTTAAACGAGTATTAAAAATGGGGAATCTTTTAATATCTCTATTTACTTAATGTTTGTAGTGAAAATTGTTAGAGTTAAACGAGTATTAAAAATGGGGAATCTTTTAATATCTCTGTTTACTTAATGTTTGTTGTGAAAATCATTAGAGTTAAACGAGTATTAAAAATGGGGAATCTTTTAATATCTCTATTTACTTAATGTTTGTAGTGAAAATTGTTAGAGTTAAACGAGTATTAAAAATGGGGAATCTTTTAATATCTCTATTTACTTAATGTTTGTAGTGAAAATTGTTAGAGTTAAACGAGTATTAAAAATGGGGAATCTTTTAATATCTCTATTTACTTAATGTTTGTAGTGAAAATTGTTAGAGTTAAACGAGTATTAAAAATGGGGAATCTTTTAATATCTCTGTTTACTTAATGTTTGTTGTGAAAATCATTAGAGTTAAACGAGTATTAAAAATGGGGAATCTTTTAATATCTCTATTTACTTAATGTTTGTAGTGAAAATTGTTAGAGTTAAACGAGTATTAAAAATGGGGAATCTTTTAATATCTCTATTTACTTAATGTTTGTAGTGAAAATTGTTAGAGTTAAACGAGTATTAAAAATGGGGAATCTTTTAATATCTCTATTTACTTAATGTTTGTAGTGAAAATTGTTAGAGTTAAACGAGTATTAAAAATGGGGAATCTTTTAATATCTCTGTTTACTTAATGTTTGTTGTGAAAATCATTAGAGTTAAACGAGTATTAAAAATGGGGAATCTTTTAATATCTCTATTTACTTAATGTTTGTAGTGAAAATTGTTAGAGTTAAACGAGTATTAAAAATGGGGAATCTTTTAATATCTCTATTTACTTAATGTTTGTAGTGAAAATTGTTAGAGTTAAACGAGTATTAAAAATGGGGAATCTTTTAATATCTCTATTTACTTAATGTTTGTAGTGAAAATTGTTAGAGTTAAACGAGTATTAAAAATGGGGAATCTTTTAATATCTCTGTTTACTTAATGTTTGTTGTGAAAATCATTAGAGTTAAACGAGTATTAAAAATGGGGAATCTTTTAATATCTCTATTTACTTAATGTTTGTAGTGAAAATTGTTAGAGTTAAACGAGTATTAAAAATGGGGAATCTTTTAATATCTCTATTTACTTAATGTTTGTAGTGAAAATTGTTAGAGTTAAACGAGTATTAAAAATGGGGAATCTTTTAATATCTCTATTTACTTAATGTTTGTAGTGAAAATTGTTAGAGTTAAACGAGTATTAAAAATGGGGAATCTTTTAATATCTCTGTTTACTTAATGTTTGTTGTGAAAATCATTAGAGTTAAACGAGTATTAAAAATGGGGAATCTTTTAATATCTCTATTTACTTAATGTTTGTAGTGAAAATTGTTAGAGTTAAACGAGTATTAAAAATGGGGAATCTTTTAATATCTCTATTTACTTAATGTTTGTAGTGAAAATTGTTAGAGTTAAACGAGTATTAAAAATGGGGAATCTTTTAATATCTCTATTTACTTAATGTTTGTAGTGAAAATTGTTAGAGTTAAACGAGTATTAAAAATGGGGAATCTTTTAATATCTCTGTTTACTTAATGTTTGTTGTGAAAATCATTAGAGTTAAACGAGTATTAAAAATGGGGAATCTTTTAATATCTCTATTTACTTAATGTTTGTAGTGAAAATTGTTAGAGTTAAACGAGTATTAAAAATGGGGAATCTTTTAATATCTCTATTTACTTAATGTTTGTAGTGAAAATTGTTAGAGTTAAACGAGTATTAAAAATGGGGAATCTTTTAATATCTCTATTTACTTAATGTTTGTAGTGAAAATTGTTAGAGTTAAACGAGTATTAAAAATGGGGAATCTTTTAATATCTCTGTTTACTTAATGTTTGTTGTGAAAATCATTAGAGTTAAACGAGTATTAAAAATGGGGAATCTTTTAATATCTCTATTTACTTAATGTTTGTAGTGAAAATTGTTAGAGTTAAACGAGTATTAAAAATGGGGAATCTTTTAATATCTCTATTTACTTAATGTTTGTAGTGAAAATTGTTAGAGTTAAACGAGTATTAAAAATGGGGAATCTTTTAATATCTCTATTTACTTAATGTTTGTAGTGAAAATTGTTAGAGTTAAACGAGTATTAAAAATGGGGAATCTTTTAATATCTCTGTTTACTTAATGTTTGTTGTGAAAATCATTAGAGTTAAACGAGTATTAAAAATGGGGAATCTTTTAATATCTCTATTTACTTAATGTTTGTAGTGAAAATTGTTAGAGTTAAACGAGTATTAAAAATGGGGAATCTTTTAATATCTCTATTTACTTAATGTTTGTAGTGAAAATTGTTAGAGTTAAACGAGTATTAAAAATGGGGAATCTTTTAATATCTCTATTTACTTAATGTTTGTAGTGAAAATTGTTAGAGTTAAACGAGTATTAAAAATGGGGAATCTTTTAATATCTCTGTTTACTTAATGTTTGTTGTGAAAATCATTAGAGTTAAACGAGTATTAAAAATGGGGAATCTTTTAATATCTCTATTTACTTAATGTTTGTAGTGAAAATTGTTAGAGTTAAACGAGTATTAAAAATGGGGAATCTTTTAATATCTCTATTTACTTAATGTTTGTAGTGAAAATTGTTAGAGTTAAACGAGTATTAAAAATGGGGAATCTTTTTATACAAATATTATCAGTTTGATATCATCTTTGGATGGGTTCCATGTACCATTTGATGTTATGTAAATGTTTTGGATTTATAATTGGAGAAACTTTTCCGCTGTGTAAATTATAATGACTCAATTATGTATCCAAAAGCATTTCCTGATTTATTCTCTGTTTTATTTTAATTCCTTTTGAAAAAAAAAAAAAAAAGGTCTTGATCTGAAAAAGCAATATCAGAATGTTAACAATATGTTCTTAAGAGTTCTTCAGTGTTCTGAAGTATATTCAACAAGTTTTTCATGTGTTAATGAAAGAATGATTGAAAACAGTTTATATAGTTTCTGAAAAACAACTAATAAATCGATTTACCAATCGATTCATTAAAGTTATAAAAAAGGCCTAATCGATTTGCCAATCGATTATCGCGAGTCTTGTTTTTCTTGAATCTTGAAACTACATAAGCTAATCGATTTCCCAATCGATTCTTTTAAAAACTCTTTTCAATAAATTATGTTCAGACTTATATGAATCGATATAATCGATGAGGTGTTTTGTTCCAATAAAAATCACACCAATCGATTACTTAATCGATTTACTAAGTCTCATAATCGATTTACAAATATACAGAATCGATTTGGCCACAAACTGAAAGTTCACTGTGATTTCCAAAAGTTTCTTTCAATCAATTTGCCAATCGATTGTGTTTAATACAGTGAGTTAGCTATTTTCATGTTAATCGAGTTGCCAATCGATTTGGTAGTATTTGCCTGAAAAGTTCTTACTAGATATTTAGTTCAATCGATTTCCCAATCGATTGAAACCAAACTTAACATGATTGAAATTCTCACAATAGATTGTCCAATCGATTGTGTTTGTCACAGGTCATGTTACTTTTCAAATATTGTCTAAGCAATCGATTTGCCAATCATGTTTAGTTCAATCGATTTCCCAATCGGTTGATACCAAACTTAACATAATTGAAATTCCACAATAGATTGTCCAATCGATTGTGTTTGTCACAGGTCATGTTACTTTTCAAATATTATCTAAGCAATCGATTTGCCAATCGATTAGCCTAGAAAATGGATTGTCCCTGTGACTTGCCCAATCGATTTCCCAATCGATTTGTTTCAATCAGTTTTACTTTGTGATGTGCACAATCGATTTGAAAATCGATTAGCCTATAAAACAGGTTGCCACTGACTTGTGCAGTTTTTATTTCTAATTGTGCCAGTCGATTGCCTAATCGATTATACAACCACAAACAGTTATGTTTCCTTACAACCCTTTTTATGAAATCGATTTCCCAATCGATTTACTCAGTGAATATTCAACTTTTGTTGATTTCTTGAGTTCCAAGCAATTTGTCTCAAGTGTGTAGGGTTGAGTTGTTGTTCCTGAAATCTTGCTCAATTAAAATGTTAGATTTATCATATGATGTATGAACATTGTATGTTTGTTAATTATGTCAAAATTAGGATTAAGAGGACTAAAGTCCAACAGATAGAGTCAGAGTATGCTCATGCATTTCATAGTACATGGCAATGGATGGGCCGTGGTGATAGTGGTGACCGGATGGGCCACAAGATGATTCCATGTGATTTGTTGGTTCATCTTATCCTAGCGGGGATTGTCGCGTCATGTAAGGTCTGCGATAGACTGCACATTTTTGGTAAATCGTGCTGACCCGTGATAGGTGGCACCTCGGTAATTAGTACTTTGGCCTGTGATAGGCGGTACATTTATGATTTACGTTTTTAGTAAATCGTGTTGACCCGTGATAGGTAGCACCTCGGTAAATAGTACTTCGGCCTGTGATAGGCGGTACATTTACGATTTACGTTTTTAGTAAATCGTGCTGACCCGTGATAGGTGGCACCTCAGTAAATAGTACTTCGGCATGTGATAGGCGGTACATTTACGATTTATGTTTTTAGTTAATCGTGATGACCTGTGATAGGTGGAACCTCGGTAATTTAGTACTTCGGCCTGTGATAGGCGGTACAATTATGATTTACGGCCCTTCGAGGAGGGTTTTGGTTTGGAATTCCGAGTCCATGCATTTTGGCATATATGCATTGCATTAGGGTGCTTGGCACGCGAGTCGTGTTTGATTCAAGTTATGATTAAGTGATATGTATTCATTTTGTATGTAAGTGTGACTGATTGTAAAACTATTTCGAAACTTAAGTTGTCGTGGTAATTGTGTTGGAATTGCTAAGTGTTATGTATTGATTATCGTGTGTAAGTGCGACTGATTGCAAAACCATTTCGAAACTTATGTTGTCGTGGTGATTGTGTTATAATTGCCAAGTGTGGATGTTTTGATTTTGTGTGTAAGTGTGATGGATTGTAAAACTATTTCGAAACCCAATTTGTCGTGGTGATTGTGTGGGAATTGCTAAGTGTGATTGAACTCAAGTTGTCGTAGTGATTGTGCTATAATAGCTAAGTGTGTATGTTTTGAGATTGTGTGTAAGTGTGACTGATTGCAAAACCATTTCGAAACTCAAGTTGTCGTAGTGATTGTGCTATAATTGCTAAGTGTGTATGTTTTGAGATTGTGTGTAAGTGTGATTGATTGCAAAACCATTTCGAAACTGAAGTTGTCGTAGTGATTGTGCTATAATTGCTAAGTGTGTATGTTTTGAAATTGTGTGTATGTGTGATTGATTGCAAAACCATTTCGAAACTAAAGTTGTCGTAGTGATTGTGCTATAATTGCTAAGTGTGTATGTTTTGAAATTGTGTGTAAGTGTAATTGATTGCAAAACCTTTTCGAAACTCAAGTCGTCATGGTGATTGTGCTATAATTGCTAAGTGTGATTGGTTGGATTTGTGTCTAAGTGTTGATTGAGTTCAAAACCCTTTTAAAAGCTGAATTTTGCTGTTTTCTGCTGATGTCTGATGTGTATTCGAATACAGACTGTTGTATTCGAATACAGACATGTTGTTTTTGCTGCTGAATGCTGAAACAGCCTTGTATTCGAATACAGAGATGTTGTATTCGACTACAACAGTGTTGTTTTGTTAAAAACTTCATTTTTCAACATTGTTTATGCATGTTTGACATATGGAAACCCTTTTAAGGTGCATGCTAAGTTGAAAGGTTATTTTGTGCATTTAAAAACTTAAATGTTATGTGTTAATTGTTAATTTCGGTTGGTGACCCTTTACCACTATTGTGGAAATCTGGGCTTTGCCCTCAGATGAGAACCATGACCATCCTACCGGTTAGTACCCTGTGGATGGAAACGTAGTTGGACACACCTGACTGGAGCTGTGTCAGGGGGAATCTTGAGGGGCGCGTAAAGATCATCTGGGATGTATAGTTTTTGTAGAATGATTAGATTAGGTTGACGTTTAGGGACTAGATGTCTTTCTTTTTTAAAATTTGGAAGACTGTACCTATACCCATATTGTCAGCTTGACATTTTATTTTGATGGGTTCCATGTACCACTTTTTGATGTGACGTGGGGAAGTTAAGATTCTTGGGCAGGGCTATTGTACATGTGTCTGCCAAGAATACCCCAGGGGTATGAGCTATGTCTGATAGGTCTCATAGCCCTGGTGCATTTTGTTGTGTAAATACTTTGGATTCGTATTTCAAAAACTATTCCACTGCTTGTAAATTATGTTGACTTATTTGTCGTTGTGTTACGACTTAAATATTTGTCCAAAAGTATTTCCTTCATTATTTCTTTGTTTTAATGAATTTGTGTTGAAAAACAAGTATACTCGCGCTGTTAAAAATCGGGGTGTTACAGTTTGAAATTGCAATTCATCTTCAAGTACACCACCACTAGTCGACGGAGCCATAGCTGGTTGAAGTTGATTTAAGTATGATCTCATCAAGCCAGCTGTAGGTATAGTTGGTCGGTATGGAGCTTGATCAACTAGAGGTTGAGGAAGCTGTTGTGAAAAAGACGGAACATACTAATATTACACTCAATTGTAAAAATAATATATTAATCTACATTCTAAAATAAAATATTAAGTCTAAAAATATTTTAAAACCATATGACAATAATAATTATATAATTACTAATTTATATTTAAAATGCATTACATACTTGATGTCGAGTAGTGTTTGACTTGAAGCTTACAAACAAGTAACAACTATTCGCAATAACCACAATAGCACCACTGTCAAAATAAAAATTAAATAATATTCATAAAAAAATGACTTCAAATCAAAAATTAACATTAAAAAATAAAATATAAAATAAAAACATACCGAAATTTAAAAAATAAAAGAGAAATATTGGAGAAAAAATATTTGTATAGAGAAGGGGGAGTAAATTTAGAGAAAAGATATAAATGAAAAATCAGAGGAAGAGTTATATTTATAGGAGAACAATGACACTTTATGGAAGCCAAAGCAGCCACAAAATTGGGCATTTGTGGCGGCCAAAGCGGCCACACACGGCAATGGTAATGTAGGCTTTTGTTGCGGCCTTTGCAGATAGAAAAACTGACTTTGTGGCGGCCCAAGCAGCCATAAATGCCAAAGGAACACTACGCCTTTTGTGGCGGCTTTTGCAGTCACAAAGGAGTGACTTTGTGGCGGCATTTGCAGTCACAAAGGAGTAACTTTGTGTTGGCTTTTGCCCTCATAAATGAGTGCTTTTGTGGCTGCCTAAGCCTTCACAAAAAGCTTAGGCAGCCACAAAATACTGCTGAAATTCAAATCCATTGTGAGGGTTTTTTTTGCCACAAATAACAACAAATTTGAATTTTAGTATTTGTGAGAGCTTCTTCGTTCAGTAATTTCTGAGGGTTTTTTTCGGCCATAAAATATTTTATAAGTTGGCCACAAAATGAGTGTTTTCTTGTAGTGAATGAACAACATTTCCTAAAAATCAAAATGGATTAAAATAGACATATTAAATAAAAAAATGACCTAAAATCTTAATCCATTGAGACTTATGCACTTAATGGATGAACTACATTGCCTATTAATCAAAATGGATCAGAATAACCCTATTAAAGAATAAGATTACTTAAATTCTTTAAGCCTAAATAACTTATTAAACGAACTACAATGCCTTAGATCAAAATAGATTAGAATAAATCTATTTATGTAAAAAATGACCTAAAATCTTTGTCCATTGAAACTCGTGCACTTAATAGATGAACTACATTAACTAAGAACCAAAATGGACTAGAATAAACTTTGAAAAGACCGAAATGACTTAACCTATTAATCCATTGAACATTATGCACTTATTGGACAAACTACATTGCCTAAGAATCAAAATGGATTAGAATAAAACTATTTATGAACAAAATGAAGTAAATTCTTAACCCATTGAGACTTATGCACTTATTGGACAAATAACAATGTCGAAGAATAAAAACAAATTAGAATAAACCTATTATAACCCAAAATGAATTAAAATCCTAATCCATTTAAACTAGTGCACTTGATAAATGAACTACATTTCCTAAGAATCAAAATGGATCAAAATAGACATATTAAATATAGAAAAGGACATAAAATATTAATCCATTAAGACTTATGCACTTATTAGACGAACTACATTGCCTAAGAATTAAAATGGACTAGAATAAACCTATTAAAAACCAAAATGGCCTAAATTCTTAACATGTTGAGATTTATGCACTTATTGGACGAACTAAATTGCCTAAGATTCAAAATGAATTAGAACAATCCAATTAAAGACCAAAATGACCTTAAATTTATGCCATAGAAACATATGCACTTATTGGACGCATTGCATTGCCTAAGAATCAAAATAGAGTACAATTAACCTATTATATACAAAAAATAATTTGCATCCGAATCCGTTGAAACAAGTGTACTTAATAGATCAACTACATTGACTGAGAACCTTAATGGACTATTATTAACTTTGAAAAAAACAAAAGACATAAAATCTTTTTTCATTGAGACCAATGAAGTTATTGGACAAACAACATTGCCTAAGAATCAAAATTGATTGGATTAAATTTAATAAAGACCAAAATGACCTAAAATCTTAATCTAGTGAGACGTATGCACTTATTGGATGAACTACATTGCCTAGGAATTAAAATGGATTAGAATAAACATATTAAAGACAAAAATGAACTAGAATCGTAATCCATTGATACTAGTGCACTTAATAGATGAACTGCACTAACTGAAAACCAAAATGGACTACAATAAACATTGAACACATCAAAATGGTCTAAAAATTTATTCCATTAGGATTTATGCAATAACTGGACGAACTACATTGTTTAAGAATCAAAAGGGATTAATAAATGTATTATGGACAACAACGAACTAAAATCCTAATCCATTGAAACCAGTGCACTTAATAGATGTACAACATTGACTAAGAACCAAAATAGACTAGAATAAACTTTGAAAAGACCGAAATGACCTAACCTCTTAATGCATTGAACATGATGCACTTATTGGATGAACTAAATTGCCTAAGAATTAAAATAGAATAGAATAAACCTATTAAAGACCAAAATAACGTAAAATCTAAATCTGTTAAGATCTATGCACTTATTTGACGAACTACATTGCCTAGGAATCAATATGGATTAGTATAAAACTAATAATAGCCCAAAAGTGACCTAAATTCTTAATCCATTTAGACATATGCACTAATTGGATGAACTAGATTGCCTTAGAATCAAAAGGGATTAGAATAAATGTATTATGGACAACATTGAACTAAAATCCTAATCCATTGAAACTAGTGTGCTTAATAGATGAACTAGTTTCAATGAATTAGGATTTTCGTTCATTTGGAATTATAATAGGTTTATTCTAATCTGTTTTGATTCTTCAACAATGTAGTTTGTCCAATAAGTTCATAAGTCTCAATGGGTATAGAATTTACTTCATTTTGTTCATCAATAGTTTCATAACGAAGATTTTAGGTCATTTTTTACATTAATAGGTTTATTCTAATCCATTTTGATCTAAGGCAATGTAGTTCGTCCTATATGTTATTTAGTCTCAATGGGTTAAGAATATAGGTAATCTTGTTCTTTAATAGGGTTATTCTAATCCATTTTGATTATTAGGCAATGTAGTTCATCCAATAAGTGCATAAGTCTCAATAGGTTAATAATTTAGGTCATTTTTAATTTATTTAATATGTCTATTTTAATCAATTTTGATTCTTAGGAAATGTAGTTCATCTAATAAGTGCCCTAGTTTCCATGGACGAATATTTTTGGTCATTTTTTACATTAATGGGTTTATTCTCATCCGTTTTGATCTAAGGCAATGTAGTTCGTCTAATAGGTTATATAGCCTTAATGGGTTAAGAATTTAGGTAATCTTATTCTTTAATAAGGTTACTCTGATCCATTTTGATTAATAGGCAATGTAGTTCATCCAATAAGTGCATAAGTCTCAATGGATTAAGATTTTAGGTTATTTTTTATTATTATTTAATATGTCTATTTTAATCCATTTTGATTCTTAGGAAATGTAGTTCATTTATTAAATGCACTAGTTTCAATGGATTAGGATTTTAGTTCATTTTGGGTTATAATAGGTTTATTCTAATATGTTTTGATTCTTCGACAATGTTGTTTGTCCAATAAGAGCATAGCTCTCAATGGGTTAAGAATTTACTTAATTTTGTTCATAAATAATTTTATTCATAAATAATTTTATTCAAATCCATTTAGATTCTTAGGCAATGTAGTTCATCCAATAAGTGCATGATGTTCAATGGATTAAGAGGTTAAGTCATTTCGGTCTTTTCAAAGTTTATTCTAGTCCATTTTGGTTCTTAGTTAATTAGTTCATCTATTAAGTGCACTAGTTTCAATGTACAAATATTTTAGGTCATTTTTTACATTTATAGGTCTATTCTAATCTATTTTGATGTAAGGCAATGCAGTTCGTCCAATAAGTTATTTAGCCTTAATGGGTTAAGAATTTAGGTAATCTTATTCTTTAAAAGGGTTATTGTGATCCGTTTTGATTAATAGGCAATGTAATTCATCCAATAAGTGCATAAGTCTCAATGGATTAAGATTTTATGTCATTTTATTTATTTATTTAATATGTCTATTTGAATCTGTAACACCCCGATTTTTAACAACGCGAATGTTTTTTTTTTCTTATAAAACAAATTCATAAAACAAAGAAATAAAGAAAGAAATACCTTTGGATAAAATATTTATGTCGTAACATATTGACAAAAGTCAACAATATTTACAAGCAGCGGAATAGTTTTTGAAATAAAAATCCAAAGTATTTAAACATCAAAATACACTGGGGATATGAGGCCTATCAGACATAGCTCATACCCCTAGGGTATTCTCGGCAGATACCTTTACAAAAGCACTACACCAAGAATTTTAACGCCCCCACATCACATCAAAAAGTGGTACATGGACCCAACAAAATAAAAGTCTTGCTGACAATATTGGTATAGGTACAATCTTCCAACATATAGTAAATACATCCACAAAAGAAACTATACAACCCGGGTGATCTCCCCGTGCCCCCCAAGATCCTTTTAACATAGCTCCAGTCAGGTGTGTCCAACCGACCTTCCCATCTACAGGGTACTAACAAGTGGGAAGATCCTGGTTCTCATATGAGGGCAAAGCCCAGATTTCCAAAATAATTGTAAAGGGTCACCAACCGAAATTAACAATTAACATATAGCATTTAAATTTTTAATGCACAAAATAACGTTTCAACTTAGCATGCACCTTGAAAGGGTTTTCATATGCTAGACATGCATAATCAAAGTTGAAAAATGGAGTTTTTAAAAAAGTTGCGTTGTTGTATTCGACTACACAGCTGTTTCATAAATCAATATCAAAATCAGCATAGTTGTATTCGACTACAGCTTTATTGTATTCGACTACACAGTTGTTTCATAAACCAGTAGCCAAATCAGGACATCTGTATTCGAATACAACCTTCGTGTATTCGAATACACATCAGAAAAAGTGCAGAAATCAGTTTTGAAACGTTTCGAAAAGGTTTCGCAATCAATCAACACTTGCACACAAATCCAAACAAACACACTTAGCAATTATTGTGACACCCTAAACCCCAAATAATTTTTTTTTTTCGAGATAAAGAGTATCACGTAATCATAAACATGTCACATAAAATCCAAAATTTTCACCAAACATAATGACATCGAAATCATAATATCAACAACATAATCCTTTTTGAAGTGCACATACTTATGTTTCAAACGTAGTGCAAATATAGTCCCCACCCGATGTCACTATCAGAGCGGGAATTCCCAAAATAAAAATACTCAAAATAACATCAATACATTGCGTATAAATAGAGCCTTCGGGACATGATGACTTCCGCCTCTCCAATGGTACAAGTCATCACCTGCAACTTACAACTCGTCTGCGTCCATCGCAAACGCCAAACACAAACAACGAGGGGTGAGTATCGAAATTATGTAACAGTATAAAATACACGAGGAGAACACGCAAACAATCAAATTATCACAATCTCAAAACAGTCAAGTGTATAATATCAACGACTTATCAAATTCATTCATAATAAGACAATCAAAATAATGAAATGCTATGCATGTCCTATACTCTATACTTCATCATTTGGTACCATTCTACTCTGAAGTACTTGGTTAGGAGGCCTGATACTATGCCACTACAAGAGTGGACGGACAATTCATGAATGGCCAAGTCCTCATAGATCCCCTCAACTCAACCCGAGACACATATACGCGACAGTCGGGGTACTCTTGTGTTGCACGGTAGTTCCCGGCCTTAGGGAATAACCCACTAATCCACTTAGGAATTCCCCACTAGGTGTACCCCCAAGGTCTATCAGTCTTACCTTACAGTTCGACTGTAGCCCTCCACGATCAGGCTCATTCAGTTGTACTTCCCTGAATCACTAGGTTTGTCAGACCCTCCCTATATGATGACAAAACAATCCTAACTCCAAATCTACAACACATATCTCGGACTTACTCGATCATCACTACTCACTAAGTTTCAGTTTGACTTCACGATATTCGTCATGATATATCTTTATCAGTCAATCACAATAAAATCACAATATTTGGTTTACACTACTCACAATACACAATCCAATTTCATCAATCACATACTAAGGAATTCAATCGGTGATACATTCTAGTAATATCATAAATTCAATCAAGTAACAAAACATTCAAGTTCAAATCATTCAGACATTAACAATCAACAGAAGATTTCATAAAATCAGACAACATGCAATCTTAATATAAATAAATTCACGACAATTCTACAAGTTGCTAAATTATATTTTAGTCCTCACTATTACCATCCACATCTTATTAATTAATTATAATTCATCAATAGGGCTCAACTGTACGTAGTAAGCCCCGAATGAACATTTGGGAATTTCAGCATTCCCGTTCATCTCACGTTATTTTATACTCATAAGATCGAACCTCATCCC
>NC_021166.2:38388770-38389886 GCF_000331145.2 Cicer arietinum | reverse complement strand
ATAAATAAATAAATAAATAACTAAATAATAAAATAAATAATAAATAATTAAATAGGTAAGTGAATAAATAAGTAATAAAATAAATAATAATTAAATAAATCAGTAATGAATAAATAAATAATAAAATAATTAATAAATACGCAAATAAATAAGTAAATAAATAAATAAAATAAATAAATAAATAAATACGTAACTGAATAAATAACTAAATAATAAAATAAATAATAAATAATTAAATAGGTAAGTGAATAAATAAGTAATAAAATAAATAATAAATAAATAAATCAGTAATGAATAAATAAATAATAAAATAATTAATAAATACGCAAATAAATAAGTAAATAAATAAATAAAATAAATAAATAAATACGTAACTGAATAAATAACTAAATAATAAAATAAATAATAAATAATTAAATATAAATAAACCGATTAATAAATAATCTAAATAAATAAATAATTAAATTAATTAATAAATAAATTATCTACTATTTGTACTAAAACACAAAAATATATTAGGTATCATCAAAATATAGGAATTAGTATGCTAACCCAAAACAATTTCTAATTTTAATTAAAATAATATATAGAATCTCATATTTAAATAATGAGGGTGTATATCTATAGTCTAATGTTAAAAGTAGGTAAGCAATATGCCCTCTGTAACAAAACTAATAGTACTTATATTATACTTAAATTGATCAATATTGTGGCAACCTTTAATTATAACTAACTAAAATGAAGTTTTTTGGACGTAAAAGTATTGTCGGATGTCTGTTCAGTATTAACATATTTCAGTCAGATCAGAGCTATTATTAAAATACAAAAATTAAAATAAAAGGAACACATGTACAATATTACTGCAATTTTGTATAAAAATAAAATTATAAGAATTAACACAGAATCACATAATAAGCTGCGGAGGGTACAAAAGGCGTAAGAGTAAGAACGACAACATGAAATATGAAAATATTTTATGAAAGGAAGGGAAGGAAATGCCCCAAACATCTGACTACATAGAATTCGTAAAATTAGGAATCAACCATAGTATTTCCTAAAAATCTATCATTTCCTTTTGAAACATTTAAAACGAGACCCTCCTTGAATAGATAATTT
>NC_021166.2:38370174-38374311 GCF_000331145.2 Cicer arietinum | reverse complement strand
TTATTATTATTATTATTATTATTATTATTATTATTATTATTATTATTCCATTCTATTAGAGCTAACTCTTGTTTTTATTTTATTTATATCTATATATATATTTATTTATTTTATTTATTTTTTTGTAAGTTAAATATGGTTAATATTAATAATTTAAATCAACTACTAAAGCAAACACACAGACACACCTAAGAATTAGAACACATATTAACACTCATAAAAAAATTAGTATTGTATCATTATACTATTCAAAATAAGGTAATGAGAAATTGGGGTGTTACAATTATGGCACAATCACAACAACAACTTGCCTTTACACATTCAATCATAACATTAAATCAAACATGACTTGCGTGCCAAGCACCCTAATGCAATGTGTATATGCCAAAATGCATGGACTCGGAATTCGAAACCAAACCTTCGTCGAAGGGGCGTAAATCATAATTGTACCGCCTATCACAGGCCAAAGTACATAATTACGGAGGTGCCACCTATCACGGGTCAGCACGATTTAGTAAAAACGTAAATCGTAAATGTACCGCCTATCACAAGCCAGAAGTACTATTTACTGAGGTGCCACCTATCACGGGTCAACACGATTTACCAAAAATGTGCAGTCTATCGCGGACCTTACACGACGCGACAATCCCCGCAAGCATAAGATGAACCAATAAACCACATGGAATCATCTCGTGGCCCATCCGATCACCACTATCACCATGGCCCATCCGGTCGCCATGTACTATGAAATGCATGAGCATACTCTAACTCTTTCCACGACAATCATTAAGTAAATGCAGATATTAAAAGATTCCCCATTTTTAATACTCATTTAACACTAATGATTGTCAAATTCCACACAGAGCACAAACATTTATTTCCTACCACACACATCAAATTTAATCCACAATTTACATTAAACCTGATCAATTCAAAATCCACAAAATCCACACCAAGTTCAATCATCAATCACCATTAATTTCCACAAAATTCAAACATAACTCATGTCAAAATAATTTTCACAAACCACATCTCAAACACATCAAATTTCATTTCCTCAACAACACACATAAATGAATGAAATTCCTTTTCCACAAAAACACTCATCAATATCTCCAAAACCCAACTCCAAAATTTCACCCGTAAAAGCATTAAATTCATTTTCCCCAAAACTACACTTCAAACCCAACATATTTATTTTCCACCCAACCACAAATATCTAAAAACTCTTCCACACATAACCTCACTTACATCTCAAACTATTTTGATAAAAATATCTACTCTCGTCGCAAATCAATTGACAGATGAAATTTTCAACAACTCGAGATATTTTTAACAAAACTGTCCGATATTAAATTCTTCGTAACATAAATAAATTATTCTTCGACAAAAGATTCACCGAATTTAATCTAATTTATTTATCGCAAATAATTTTAATTTGGGCATCAAAAGATTTTTTTGGGCATTAAACTCACAAAATATCAATAACTTGGCTAAAAAGCCTTAAAGTTCAATACCAAAATACACCAAAATACATAAATTAGAATTTAAAACTATGGGTCTTACATTACTACCTCCCTAAAATTAGTTTCTTCCTCGAAACTACGCGTCGATAAACAACTCAGGGTGTTGTTCCCTCATCTTGCTCTCCAATTCCCAAGTTGCATCTCCAGTAGTTGGGTTCCAAATCACCTTGACCAACGAAACATCCTTGTTCCTCAACCGCTTAATCTTCATGTCATCAATTCTTACAGGTGGTACTTCGAATGACAAGTTATCCTTCAGTTGAATTGTGTGTGGTTCGATTACATGAGACGGATCTGCAAGGTATTTCCTTAACTGCGACACATGAAACACGTCATGAATATTGGATTGTATCGGAGGCAATGCAATCCGATAAGCAACAGGTCCAATTCGTGTAGAAATCTGATATGGTCCAATGAATTTCGGAGTCAATTTCTTCGATTTCAAAGCTCTACCAGCTCCAGTCGTAGGCGTGACTCTTAGAAACACATTGTCACCCTATTCGAATTCTAGAAGTTTGCGATGCTTGTCTGCATAACTCTTCTAACGATCTTATGAAGTCTTCATTTTCTCCTTTATCTTCTTTACCTTATCAGTAGTCTGTTGTACCATCTCCGGTCCTACAATCATACTTTCACTGTCCTTATACCAACACAAAAGCGTTTGACACTTGCGCCCATATAAAGCCTCATATGGTGTCATTCCAATACTTGCGTGGAAACTACTGTTGTAGGTAAACTCAACCAATGGAAGTACATCCTCCCAACTTCCCCTATCATCTAATACACATGCTCTCAAAAGATCTTCCGAGGACTGATTTGTCTTCTCAGTTTGTCCGCCCGTTTGTGGATGGTAAGCTGAACTCAATCTTAGTTTCGTTCCCAACGCTTCATGCAATGCTCCCCAAAAATGTGATGTGAACTTTAGATCACGGTCTGACACGATACTCGATGGTACTCTGTGTAATCTCACAATCTCAGCAATGTAGATCTCAGTTAGCTAATCTACCTTATAAGTGGTCTTTACTGGTAAAAAGTGTGCAGATTTAGTCCATTGATTCATTATCATCCAAATAGAATCATTCTTTCTCCTTGTTGTCTGGAATCCAGTTATAAAATCCATGGAAGTGTTGTCCTACTTCCATTCAGATATATCTAAAGGTTGCAACATTCCAGCAGGTCGTTGATGTTCCACTTTTGCTTTTTGACAAGTTAGACAAGTTGATACATACTCCGCTACATGTCTCTTCATTCCTGACCACCAATAATTTTGCCTCAAATCCTGATACATCTTTGTTGCTCCAGGATGAATACTCAATTTACTCTTTTGAGCCTCTTCTAAAATTGTTTTCCTCATCTCTGCAATTTTTGGTACACAAATCCTACCAATACATCTCAAAATATTATCTGGTTTGATCTTAAACTCAATTGTCTTCCCTTGCATTATTAAGTTCATCTTCTCTTCAAGTAGTCCAGTCAAAATCTTAATCATTTCGAATTTCAAAATTCCTGGTGCAAACTCTACGTTCAAGTGTAGGTCTCTAAAAGCTTCCCACAACTCTTGTTGTCTAGCCATCTGTAACACCCCGATTTTCAAAGCGAGGGTGTATTTTTTTTCAAAAGTAATTAAACTAAAACAGAGAAATAAATAAAGAAATGCCTTTGGATAAATAATTGAGTCATTATAATTTTTAAGCAGCGGAAAAGTTTCTCCAAATATAAATCCAAAACATTTACACAACAACAAATGGTACATGGAACCCATTCAAATAAGATGTCAAACTGACAATATTAGTATAAGTACAGTTTTCCAAATTTAAAATACTCCAACCCAAAAAGAAGGACGCCTAGTCCCTATACATCAACCTAATCTGATCATCCTACCAAAAACTATACACCCTGAGTGATCTCCACGCGCCCCGTGAGACCCTCCTAACGTAGCTGCAGTCAAGCGTTCCCATCTCCATTCCCGTCCGTAGGGTACGAACCAGTAGGATCGTCCTGACTCTCATCTGAGGGCAAAGCCCAGATTTCCACAATAATTGTAAAGGGTCACCAACCGAAATTAACAGATAACACATAACATTTAAGTTTTAAATGCACAAAATAACCTTTCAACTAAGCATGCACCTTAAAAGGATTTTCCATATGCTAAAAGTTCATACAATGCTTGCCAATTAACAATGAACTCAAAATAAAGTTCTCAATCCATCAAGTAATACATAACTGACCAAAGCATTGATAAATCAATTGAGCAATCGATTATCTAACTCAAAATAAGGACTTTTGCTGAGCCAATCGATTGCCAAATCGATTTGGTCAGTTCTGCTGAGTTTCTGCATGACCAAATCGATTTCTAAGTCGATTTTGTCAGTTCTGATGAGTCCCTGTGTTGCCAAATCGATTTCCAAATCGATTTTGGCAGTTTTGCTGAGTTCCTGCCTCTCTGCCAATCGATTTCCAAATCGATTTCTTAAAAGATTTTGAAAGACATATTTATACAATCGATTGGCAAATCGATTAGGTCAAAATGGTGAACTTCCTGCAACTCATCCAATCGATTGGGAAATCGATTTCCCTCATCATTTTTCCAAAAATTCATAACTAACTCAAT
>NC_021166.2:38362734-38368414 GCF_000331145.2 Cicer arietinum | reverse complement strand
ATCTCTAATACCGTTTTTCTTCGTTTTCGAATCAAAGAGGAAGAGTGGAGTTGAGAAATCCTTGTTCTAACGCTCACCCAACTTTGGGTTACTATTCTTGAAGAAAATGAAGTGAAGAAAACGAAAAATGAAGGAGAAGGGAAAAGGGGGGTCACGATTGATCAGAGGAAGAAGATGGAAAATTTCAGCTTTTCCTTCCTTTCTTTTTCTTTCCTTTGTTTTTCCTTTCTTCCTTTTTCCTTCTTTCCTTTTTATATTCTTTTCTTTTCCTTTTCCTTCCTTCTTCCAAACGAACATATATATATATATATATAATAAATATAACTTAACAAATATCTCAAAATATCTAGATATTTGTTAAATTACCATTTCACCCGTAACGCATTAAATTCTCCGTAAAGGATTCACCGCACTTAATTTAATTTATTTATCGACGAATAATTCTAAACGGCGTCAAAATATCTTTTTGATCATATAAACTCCAAAATATTTATTAACTTTGGCTAAAAAACCTCCGAGCCCAACATCCAAAATACATAAAAATACATAAAGTGTACTTTAAAATTATGGGTCTTACACCATCACTATTGATGACACCGATACACTTCTTCTACTCAATGCATCAGCCAAAACTTTGGCCTTCCAAGGATGGTACTGCAATGTGAAATCAAAATCCTTGAGAGTCTCCATCCATCGTCTCTGACGCATGTTCAATTCCTTCTGATCAAACAAATATTTCAAACTTTTCTGGTCACTGAACACTGCGAACATGCATCCATATAAATAGTGTCTCCAGATTTTCAATGCAAAAACTACAGTAGCAAGCTCCAAGTCATGGGTAGGATAGTTTCTTTCATGAATCTTCAATTGCCTTGAGGCGTAAGCTACAACTTTCTTGTGTTGCATCAGAACACATCCCAAGCCTTGGTGAGATGCATCACAATAAACTTCATATGGTTCTTCTGATTGCGGTAATACCAGTACTGGTGAGGTTGTCAACTTTCTCTTTAGTAACTAAAAATTTTCCTCACACTTCTCCGTCCATGCGAATGGTTGATCCTTTCTAGTAAGTTGTATTAATGGAGCTACAATCTTAGCAAAACCTTCAATAAACCTCTTGTAGTACCCTACCAGTCCTACGGAACTTAACGTAAGAGTAATAACCGCACCAAGTTTTCACTCAACTCAACATACATGATAGAACTTGCTTCGTCATGCTTTCGTGAAGAAAGTGTCGTGTATCCCTTTTCATAGATATTAAATAACATTACGCGCTTTCATAGTCGGTAAGACTCCTCCGTTCCATTCAACATGATTTTGTTTACTATCAACAAGAGTTAAGGATGATTAGTTCCTCAATTTTTCAATAAGTAGCCAACAACCATGATTGTGGCTTAGACTATCTTAACCGAACTGTAATAGCGCTCCTTTAACTTCGATACAAGCCTCTTTCGTTGATACCTAAGCACCAAATGCTATTCCAAATGGAATGCATATCTTCTCAATAATTTCAGGGTTTTCACACCACTCTGACAGTTATCAAACTTCATCCAGTCTTATCTTGAAATCTACTTAGAACATCTAATACTCTTCTTAAAAAGCTCTCCACTTAGATCCTTACATGAAATCGCATATCCGTATAATGTTAATCCATCCATACTCATCATCTTCGAGTTACCACCAATAACATAACATCTATGTCCTTGGAACCACTTCATAAATGCCATGTCGTCATGATTCGCTTGGACCCTACCTGACAATTCGTCATTTCGAAGATCTTTTCAACTTCTTGAATCCACTTATCAGCTTTTTCTGAGTTCTCATCACCCATAAACTTTGGAGGATGGTACGAACGAAAATCTTCCAATCCCCTTGACACAGCAACACGAATATCTATTTCCCTCTTCTCAAGATATCGCAGAGTCCTGGCAGCTGTTTGTGCATCAACAGAAGCGTTATTCATTGCTTCAACCTCTTGATCGTTCCTATTGACGTTGACCTTTGCAGCGTCATTCCTTCTTGGAGGCATTGTTTCCTCAAAACCAACATCAAGAAGAAATCTTAGCACCACTTCGAAAAATTCCAAAACTAATTTCCAACTACACCAACACAATGAAACTACATCGAACTTGACAACTCGAACAAATTACCCCGACACATGATCAGATAACAACTCTCAACCTACAGGTTGACCTACAATCTATAACCAAAGCTCCACAACCCCAAAGAAATCCAAACCAAAGCTCTGATACCACAATTGTAACACCCCAATTTTTAACAGCGAGATTGTATTTTTTTATTTATAAAAAAAATTCATAAAACAAAGAAATAAAGAGAGAAATACCTTTGGATAAAATATTTATGTCGTAACATAACGACAAAAGTCAACAATATTTACAAGCAGCGGAATAGTTTTTGAAATAAAAATCCAAAGTATTTAAACATCAAAATACATCCGGGCTATAAGGCCTATCAGACATAGCTCATACCCCTAGGGTATTCTCGGCAGACACCTTTACAAAAGCACCGCACCAAGACTTTTAACACCCCCACGTCACATCAAAAAGTGGTACATGGAACTATACAACCCGGGTGATCTCCACGTGCCCCGCAAGATCCTCCTAACACAGCTCCAGTCAGGTGTGTCCAACCGACCTTCCCATCTACAGGGTACTAACTAGTGGGAAGGTCCTAGTTCTCATCTGAGGGCAAAGCCCAGATTTCCACAATAATTGTAAAGGGTCACCAACCGAAATTAACAATTAACATATAGCATTTAAATTTTTAATGCACAAAATAACCTTTTAACTTAGCATGCACCTTGAAAGGGTTTTCATATGCTAGACATGCATAGTCAAAGTTGAAAAATGGAGAAAGTGCATTGTTGTATTCGACTACAGCCTCATTGTATTCGACTACACAACTGTTTCATAAGTCAGTAGCAAAATCAGCATAGTTATATTCGACTACAACCTGACTGTATTCGACTACACAGTAGTTTCAAAAGCCAATAGTCAAATCAGGATATCTGTATTCGAATACAACCTTCTTGCATTCGAATACACATCAGAAAAGTGCAGAAATCAGTTTTGAAATGTTTCGAAAAGGTTTCGCAATCAATCAACACTTGCACAAAAATCCAAACAAACACACTTAGCAACTATGGCACAATCACCACAACAACTTGAGTTTACACACACAATCATAACATTAAATCAAACATGACTCGTGTGCCAAGAACCCTAATGCAATGCGTATATGCGAAAATGCATGGACTCAGTATTCCAAACCAAACCCTCCTCGAAGGGGCGTAAATCATAATTGTACCGCCTATAACAGGCCAAAGTACTAAATTACCGAGGTGCCACCTATCACGGGTCAGCACGATTTACTAAAAACGTAAATCGTAAATGTACCGCCTATCACAGGCCAGAAGTGCTATTTACCGAGGGGCCACATATCACGGGTCAGCACGATTTAACAAAAATGTGCAGTCTATCGCAGACCTTGCACGACACAACAATCCTCGCAAGGATAAGATGAACCAATAAATTACATGGAATCATCTCGTGGTCCATCCGATCACCACTATCACCATGGCCTATCCGGTCACCATGTACTTTGAAATGCATGAGCATACTCTAACTCTTTCCATGATAATCATTATGTAAATGCAGATATTAAAAGATTCCCTATTTTTAATACTCATTTAACACTAATGATTTTCAAATTCGACACAGAGCATACTTAAACATTTATTTCCTACCACACACATCAAATTTAATCCACAATTTACATTAAACCTGATCAATTTAAAATCCACATCAAGTTCAATCATCAATCACCACAAATTTCCACAAAATTCAAACATAACTCATGACAAACTAATTTTCACAAACCACACCTCAAACACATCAAATTTCATTTCCTCAACAACACACATAAATGAATGGAATTATTTTTCCACAAAAACACTCATCAATATCTCCAAAACCCAACCCCACAATTTCACCCATAAAAGCATTAAATTCATTTTCCCCAAATCTACACTTCAAAGCCAACACATTTATTTTCCACCCAACCACAAATAAGTCCCTAAATGAAAACTAAAAGTTTGGAAGGAGCCCTTACCTCCGTTATCGCTTTTCCAACTGATTACGGTACCGCGATTTGTTTCGGTAAAACTTTGCTCGCGTCATCGCTTCCAAAGTTAGCTCACTAGCACCGTAGCATGGAGATTAGCAACTTTCGCTTCTATCACTTCTTGAAACGAATCTTAGATCTAGGAGAAAAGTGAAGGTTTGAGTTTGAGTGGTTTTGGTTTTTCGTGAAACAGAGAGAAGAAGAAGTTCTCGCAAAGGAAATGCTTTTCTTTATGTTTTCCTTTCTTCCGTTTTCCTTCCTTTCTATTTCTTTCTTTACTTGTATATATATATATATATATATATATATATAACAAATGTCTAAAAATATCTAGATATTTCATAAAATTACCATTTGACCCATCACTTCCCAAATCACTTTTTGTTAAAAATATCTATTCTCGTCACAACTCAATTGACAGATAAAATGTTCAGCAACTCGAGATATTTTTAACAAAACTGCCCAGTATTAAATTCTTCGTAACATAAATAAATTATTCTTCGACAAAAGATTCACCGCATTTAATCTAATTTACTTATCGACGAATAATTTTAATTGGGGCATCAAAAGATATTTTTGGGCATTAAACTCACAAAGTATCAATAACTTAGCTAAAAAGCCTCAGAGTTCAATACCAAAATACCTAAATTAGAATTTAAAACTATGGATCTTACATAATCCATTTTGATTCTTAGGAAATGTAGTTCATTTATTAAATGCACTAGTTTCAATGAATAAGGATTTTAGTTCATTTTGGGTTATAATAGGTTTATTCTAATATGTTTTGATTCTTCGACAATGTTGTTTGTCCAATAAGTGCATAAGTTTCATTTTATTAAGATTTTAGGTCAATTTGGTATGTAATAGGATTATTCTAAATGTATTTTTATTCTTAGGCAATATAATTCATCCCATGAGTGCATAGGTTGCAATGGATTAATAATTTAGGTCATTTGGTTTTTAACAGGTTTAATCTAATCCATTTGATTGTTTGGCAATAAAGTTTCTCTAATAAGTGCATAGGTCTTAATGGACTAAGATTTTAGGTAATTTTGGTCTTTTCAATGTTAATTCTAGTCCACTTTGGTTCTTAGTCAATGTGTAAGACCCATAGTTTTAAATATTAATTGAAGTAGTTTTGTGTAATTTGGTATTGAACTCTAAGGCTTTTTAGCCAAGTTATTGATATTTGGTGAGTTTAATGCCAAAAAATATCTTTTGATGCCCTGATTAAAATTATTCGTCGATAAATAAATTAGATTAAGTATGGTGAATCTTTTATCTAAGAATAATTTATTTATGTTACGAAGAATTTAATATCAGGCAGTTTTGTTAAAAATATCTCTAGTTGTTGAAAATTTTATCTGTCAATTGAGTGGCGACGAGAGTAGATATTTTTATTAAATTAGATTGATATGTGAGTGAAGTGATGGGTGTGAGAGTTGTTAGGTATTTGTTGGTTTGGTTTTAAGTATAATATATATATATATATATATATATATATATATATATATATATATATATATATATATATATA
>NC_021166.2:38349417-38362462 GCF_000331145.2 Cicer arietinum | reverse complement strand
TATATATATATATATATATATATATATATATATATACATATATATATATATATATGTTAGAAAGAAGAATGAAAGGAAAAAGGAAGGAAACAGAGGAAGGCCAAGAAAACGTTCCCCAGCTTGCGAGTTCATCTCCCTCATGCTTTCTTTTTTTTTTTCTCTTGTTTTCTTTGCTTCTTTTACTTCAAGAAAAGATACCCAAGTCTTGGTGGGTGAGAAAGAACAAATTTCCAAGCTTCCTTCGTCTTCCCTAATTCAAAAACGAAGAAAACGGTGTTAGGGGTTTTCAAAACCATAAAACACAAATCTCCACATTTCTTCTAGATCTAAGCTTTATTTCGTGAAGAGATAGAAGGGAAATTTGTGCATCTTCCCGCTACCGAGCTAGTGAACTAATTTTGGAAGCGACGACGCGAGAGGAGATTTTATCGGAATTTATCGCGGTACCGTAATTGCTCGTTAAAGCTACCGTTAAGGTAAGGGATCCTTCCAAACTTTTAGCTTGCATATAGGATTATATGTGTATTTGTGGAGTTGGAATTTTGTGAAATAGATGTGTGATTTTGTAGAAAAGAAATTTAACTCATTTATGTATGTTTTTGAGGAAATTAAATTTGATGTGTTTGAAGTGTGATTTGTGAGAATTAATGTGGCATGAGTTATGTTTGAATTTCTTTGGAAATTTGTGGTTGATTGATGATTAAGCTTGGTGTGGTTTTTGAGGAATTTGAATTGATCGAATTTAATGTGAATTGTGGATTAAATTTGATGTGTGGTGATGGAAAATAAATGTTTGAGTATGCTCTGTGTGAATTTGAAAATCATTAGTGTTAAATGAGTATTAAAAATGGGGAATCTTTTAATAGCTGCATTTAATTAACGATTGTTGTGGAAAGAGTTAGAGTATGCTCATGCATTTCATAGTACACGGCAACCAGATTGGCCATGGTGATAGTGGCGACAGGATGGGCCACAAGATGATTACATGTGATTTGTTGGTTCATCATATCCTTGCGGGGATTATCGCTTCGTGAAGGTCCGCAATAGACTGCACATTTTTGTAAATCGTGCTGACCCGTGATAGATGGCACATCGGTAAATAGTACTATTGGCCTATGATATGCGGTACATTTATGATTTACGCTTTTAGTAAATCGTATTGACCTGTGATAGGTGGCACCTCCGTAATTTAGTACAAGGCCTATGATAGGCGGTACAATTATGATTTATACCCCTTCGAGGAGGGTTTGGTTTGGAATTCCGAGTCCATGCATTCTGGCATATACGCATTGCATTTAGGGTGTGTGGCACGCGAGTCATGTTTGACTTAATGTTATGATTGCGTGTGTATACTTAGTTGTTGTTGTGATTGTGCCTTAAATGCTAAGTGTGATTGTTTTGGATTTGTTGTAAGTGTTGATTGATTGTGAAACCTTTTCGAAACGTTTCAAATCTGATTTCTGCATTTTTTCTGATGTGTATTCAAATACAAGAAGGTTGTATTCGAATACAGATGTCTTGATTTGGCTACTGACTTCAGTAATAGCTCTGTATTCGACTACAAGAATGATGTATTCGAATACAGTGGTGCTGCTTTTGCTGCTGACATCTTGTCTTGTAGTCGACTACAGATGTGATGTTTTTGCTACTAACTTATGAAATAGCATTGTATTCGAGTACAAGGATGTTGTATTCGAATACGACAGTGCAGTTTTGTTAAAAACTTTATTTTTCAACTTGTTATTGCATGTTTGACATATGAAACCCTTTCAAGGAGTATGCTAAGATGATAGGTAATTTTGTGCATTTAAAATTTAAATGCTATGTGATATTTGTTAATTTCGGTTGGTGACCGTTACAATTATTGTGAAAATATGGGCTTTTGCCCTCACATGAGAACCAGGATCGTCCTACCCGTTAGTACCCTAGAGTTGTGAAGGTAGTTAGACATGAATGACCGAAGTTGTGTTACGAGGATCTTGCGGGGCGCGTGGAGATCACCCGGGTTGTATAGTTTTTTTTTTTTGTAGCATGATCAGATTAGATGGTTGTATAGGGACTAGATGTCTTTCTTTTGTGGATGTATTTATTTCAATTTGGAAGATTGTACCTATACCTCATATTGTCAGCTTGACTTTTATCTTGATGGGTCCATGTACCACTTTTGATGTTACGTGGGGAGTTAAAACTCTTGGGGCAATGCTTTTGTACGGGTGTCTGCCGAGAAAACCCCAGGGGTATGCGCTATGTCTGAAAGGTCTCATAGCTCCGGCGTAATTTACTGTTTAAATACTTTGGGCTTTGGGTTTCGAAAACTATTTCCGCTGCTTGTAAATATTTGTTGACTTCTGTCGTTATGTTACAACTTAAATATTTTATCCAAAAGTATTTCTTCCTTTATTTCTTTCTTCCCTTATTAATGAAATTCGAATTTTGTAAAAAAAAAAAAAAAAGCAGGTTTGTTACACAATGTAGTTCATCTATTCAGTGCACTAGTTTCAATGGATTAAGATTTTAAGTATTGTTGGTCTATAATAGGTTTATTGTACAACATTTTGATTCTTAGGCAATGAAATTCGTCGAATAAGTGCATAAGTCTCAATGGAATAAGATTTAAAGTCATGTTAGTGTTTAATAGGTTTGTTCTAATCCATTTTGAATCTAAGGCAATTTAGTTCATCCAATAAGTGCATAAGTCTCAAGGGATAAAGAATTTGTGTCAATTTTGGTCTTTAATAGGTTTATTCTAATCCATTTTGATTCTTATACAACGTAGGTCCACCAAAAAGTGCATAAGTCTCAATGGACTAGGACTTAAGTTCATAAAAAGGTTTATTAGAATCCATTTTTATTTATTAGGCAATGTAGTTCGTCGAATTAGTGCATAAGTCTCAATGGATTAGGATTTTAGGTAATTTTAGTATTTAATAGGTTTATTCTAATCGGTTTTGATTATAAGGCAATTTAGTTGGTCCAATAAGTGCATAGGTCTCAATGGATTAAGACTTTACGTCATTTTTGTCTATAATAACTATATTTTAATCCATTTTGGTTCTTAAGCATTGTAGTTCGCCGTATAAGTGCGTAAGTCTCAATGGCTTAAGAATTTAGGTCATTTTGTTATTTAATAAGTTTATTGTAATACACTTTTAATTCTTAGGCAATTTAGTTTTTTCAATAAGTGCTTAAGTCTCAATGTATTAAGATTTTTGTTCATTTTTTTCTATAATAGTTATATTTTAATCCATTATAGGTTTTTGGCATTATAGTTCATCATATAAGTTCATAAGTCCCAAAGGATTAAGAATTTAGGTAACTTTTGGTATTTAGTTGGGTTTATTCTAATCTATTTTGATTCTTAGGCAATGTAGATCGTCCAACAATTGCATAGTTCTCAAATGATTAAGATTTAAGGTCATTCGGGTCATTTCAATGTTAATTCTAGTCCATGTTGGTTCTTAATTAGTGTAGTTCATCTATTAAGTGCACTAGTTTCAATGGAATAGGATTTTAGTTCTTTTCAATGGAATAGGATTTTAGTTCAATAACTTTATATGCGTCAATGGATTACGATTTTAGGCAATTTTGGTCATTTCAATGTTAATTCTAGTCCATTTTGGTGCATTGTCAAAGTAGTTCATCTATTAAATGCACCAGTTTCAATGGATTAGGATTTTAGTTCTTTTTGGTCTATAATAGATTTATTGTAATCCATTTTGATTCTTAAGCAATAATTTCGTTTACTTAATGCATAATTATCAATGGATTAAGAATTGACGTCAATTTTGGTCTTTAATAGTTTTATTCCTATCCAATTTGATTCTTAGGCAATGTAGTTTGTCCAATAACTTATAGGTCTCAATGGATTAATATTTTTAATTTTTTTTGTCTTTTTAATGTTAATTCAAGTCCATTTTTGTTCTTAGTCACTGTAGTTCATCTAGTAAGTGCACTAGGTTTAATGGATTTGGATTTTATTTATTTTTTGTCTATAATATGTCTATTGTAATCCATTTTGATTCTTAGGCAATGTAGTTCGTCCAATAAGTGCATAGGTCCCAATGGATTAAGATTTTAGGTCATTTTTGTCTTTAATAGGTTTGTTCTAATCAATTTCAATTCTGATGCACTTAAGTTCGTCCAATATGTGCATAAGTCTCAATGGATTTGTATTTTAGGTCATTTTTCTCTATAATAGGTATATTTAATCCATTTTGGGTTTTTGGCATTGTAGTTCGTCCAATTAGGGCATAAGTCTCAATGGGTTAAGAATATAGGTCATGTTTTTTAATAGGTTTATTCTCTTCAATATTAATAAATAATTTTTGTCTATAATAGGTTTTTTTTAATCCATTTTGGTTATTTCCTAATGTATTCAAATTTTAGATCATTTTGGTATTTAATAGGTATACTTTAATCCATTGTAATTCTTAGGCAATTTAGTTCGTCAAATAAGTGCATAAGTCGCAATACATAAAGAATTTTGGTCAATTTTGGTCTTTAAAAAGATTATTCTAATCCATTTTGATTCGTAGGCAATGTAGCTCCATTAATAATTGCATAAGTCTCAACGGATTAAGATTTTAGGTCATTAATAGGTTTATTCTAATCCATCCCGCTTGTAGGCAATGTAGCTCCATTAATAATTGTAGTTCGTCCAATTAGGGCACAAGTGTAACATCCCGCTTTTTCAAGACATTGACTATCGAAATTCTAAATGTAAAATTTCAAATTCGCTATTCTTTATTTATGATTATCTTTAATACTCATTTACTTTAAAATCAATTAATAACTTTTTTAATTATATTTCCAAAAATAATGAATCAGAGTATTTGCAACTACTAAAAGTAAATTTAATACGTTGAACAAAAGAAACTCCTAGAGCCAAAACTCTTGAAGTTTTATTACTCAAACATAAATCCTACAAAGGTCCAAGAGCAAGATAGTTAAAAATAGATGTAGGCATAACATTAATGGAAGCTCCTAAATCTAACATAGCATTTTCAAATTGACTATTGCCTATGGTACTTGGAATGGAAAAAGTTTCTGGATCTTTGCATTTCTGAGGCATGGGCTGAATGAGGGCTGAAACATTTCGCCCCATGTTTACTTTTTCATTACCTTTTAACCTTCTCTTGTGTGTGGACAAATATTTTAGAAATTTTGCATATCTTGGAATCTGTTTAATTGCTTCAAGGAAGGGATTGTTCACGTCCACCTTCCTATAATATTCTATTTAATAAAACCTTGACTCATTTTGAATTTACTTAGTTGAATATCATCAGTCAATGCTTTTTTTTAGAAATATTTATACCATTAATTAAAAACTTTATTTAGTCAATAATTTGTTTGACTAAATATTTAGCCAATACTTTATCTATTAAAAATTCATAAATATTAATAATATTTAAAATGTATTTAAATATATAAATTATTATATAAATTAATTTTATGAATGTGAAAACTTTTCTTTTATAATATTTAACAATATAGGGTTAACAAAGCACTAAAGCTTACAAACGAAAAGACAGGAGAAGAAAAAAAACCCAAAAAACCTACTAATGTGAGAGCACTATCCCTCCATCTCCAAACATCGTCTCTCCTATCAGATTAATGAAAAGGAGGACCTAAATGTTGCAAACCTACTGTCCAAAAATAAGAATAATCCAAAGGTTAAAAAATGCACAATCAATGTTTTTTTAGACTAATTTGACAAAATCGGAAATAAGGTGTACTCTTCTCTTTTCTCTTTAAGTGGCTGTCTTTCCTTTCAAAAACGTCTATATCTTGAACCTCTAATCGGACACCTCTCCACAAAAATAAGTGAGACGCATGAGCTTCAATATTTACGTCGTTCACCACATAGGAAGGAAGATCAATATCTAACACAATGTTCATGCAAAATATGTAAGTATTACTACCAGATTGGAAAACGGTAAGAACTTAAATGTTCACTGCAAATATAACGATGATAATATTGGAGTTCATGTTCTTCATTTTGATCATAGCTTGGGTTGGATTTTTCAAAATAGCTTTTTGGGCACAATACAATTCTATTGTTCCTTTAAGTGGAATGGTGAATGTCATTAGTTTGACATATACATATCAGGTAGAGTTTTTGTGATAATTGCAATTAGATTATAAAGCTAATAGGACCATGTAGGAATCTCAAAACAACTCACTACCTCAGAGACATTCGATAAATGATCATTCACCGAAAGTGGGAGCTCTGACTCCACTCGCATATGTAGCCCTTCTTGAGGTGGGATCGTATGCCCAAAAAATCAATTAGTGCCAGTTAGGAAAGTCTTATGACGTTTTCGTCGTCAAGGTAACAATTGGTAGAATGGATTCGAGTATCATATAAGGGGAAAGCCTAATTTCCACAATAATGTAAAGGATCACCAATTGAAATTAACAATTAACATTTAAAAATTATGTCATGAAGACAAACAATAAACATTTTGTAGTTATGGCGAACAATAACATAGCATGTATATACATAAATTGTACGATAACAAACATGACTCGTGTGCCAAGCACCCTAATGCGATGCTTATATGCTAGTGCACATGATTCTAGAATTCCCAAACCTTCCTTGAGGAGTGTAAATCATAAATGTACCATCTCTTACTGACCAATACTAATTACCGAGGTGCCACCTATCACATATCAGCACGATTTACTAGAGTGTTGTCTATCACATACCTACACGAAAAAAAAAATTCTTCGTAAGGATAAGATGGACCAATCAACTCATGGAAGCATCATGTGGCCCCTCGCAATCACCACTAACACTGTGGCCCATCACGGTCACTACTAATGACAAAATGCATGAGCATAATCTGACTTTTTCACAACAATCTTTATGTAAATGCAGCTATTAAAAGACTCCGCTTCTAATACCCATTAAACACTAATAATTTTTTAAACCTTTCACAAAGCATACTCAAGACACATTCTCATTAATAACATTCATAACATGTAGTAACACGTATTATCACTTAGGAATGTATAATCACATATTCACACTAAAAGAGTATATTTCATTAAAAGAGTTTAGACTGAATAAGGACTAATGCTATTATTATTCACAATATCCATTTCCAACATATAAAAACATACTTTTAGAAATCAACATCCCTCAATTTTTCAAAGAATTCACTAATAATCATTTGAAACGTCTGAAATTATTTTTCTCAAAATTTTTCACACAATGACAAATTTTCTCAAATTTCCATAACCCGTTTTAGTTATAAGGCAATTTGGTTCGTCCAAGAAGTGTTTAAGTCCTAATTGATTTAGATTTTAGGTCATTTTTGTCTACAATAAATTTATTTTAATCCACTTTGCTTCTTAGACATTATAGTTCACCGTATAAGTGCATCACTCTCAATAGTGTAAGAATTAAGTCATTTAGTTCTTTAATAGTTTTATTCTAATCTATTTTTATTCTAATCCATTTTGATTCCTAGACAATGTAGGCAAATTAGTTTGTCAATTAGGTCATTTTAGTTTTTAACAGATTTATTCTAATCCATTTTGAATCTAATGTAATGTAGTTCGTCCAATAACTGCATAGGTCTCAAAGAATTCAAATTTTTGGTCATTTTGGTCTTTAATAGGTTTATTCTATTCCATTTTAATTCTTAGGCAATTTAGTTCGTCCAACAAGTGTATATTGTTCAATGGAATAAGAGGTTAGGTAATTTTGGTCTTTTCAAAGTTTTTTCTCGACCATTTTGGTTCTTAGTCAATGTAGTTAATCTATTAAGCACACTAGTTTCAATGGATTAGGATTTTAGTTCATTGTTGTCCCTAATACACTTATTCTAATCCCTTTTGATTCTAAGGAAATCTAGTTCATCCAATTAGTGCATAAGTCTCAATGGATTAAGGATTTAAGTCACGTTCGGTCTTTAATTAGTTTAATACTAACCATATTGATTCCTAGGCAATGTAGTTTGTCAAATAAGTGCAAAAATCTCAATGGATTTCCATTTTACGTTATTTTGGTCTTTAATAGATTTATTATATTTCATTTTAATTCTTAAGCAATTTAGTACATCCAATAAGTGCATCATGTTCAATGGATTAAGAGGTTAGGTAATTTCTGTCTATTCAAAGTTTATTCTAGTCCATTTTGGTTCTTAGTCAATGTTGTACATCTATTAATTGCACTAGTTTCAATGGAATAGGATTTTATTTCATTGTTGTCCATAATACATTTATTCTAATCCCTTTTGATTCTTAGGCAATGTAGTTCGTCCAATTATTGCATAGATCTCAATGGAATAAATTTTTAGACCATTTTGTTGTTTTCAATGTTTATTGTACTCCATTCTGGTTTTTAGTTGGTGCAATTCATCTATTAAGTGCACTAGTATCAATGGATTAGAATTTTAGTTCATTTTTGTCTCTAATATGTTTATTCTAATCCAATTTAATTATTAGGCAATGTAGTTCGTCCAATAAGTGCATAGGTCTCAATGTATTAAGATTTTAGGTCATTTTGGTCTTTATTAATTTTAATCCAATCCATTTTGATTCTTAGGCAATCTTGTTTGTCCAATAACTTCATTGGTCTTAATGGATAAATATTTTATGTCTTTTGTTCTTTTCAACGTCATTACTAGTCCATTTTAGTTCTCAGTCAATGTAGTTGATCTATTAAGTGCACTAGTTTCAATGGATTCAGATGTTAATTCTTTTTGGTATATAATAGGTATATTGTACTCTATTTTGAATCTTAGGCAATTTAGTTCGTCCAATAAGTGCATAAGATTCAATGGATTAAAACTTTAGATCATTTTTTGTCTATAATAGGTATATTTAATCCATTTTGTGTTTTTAACATTGTAATTCGTCCAATTAGCGTATAAGTCTCAACAGGTTAAGAATTTAGGTCATTTTGATTTTCAATAGGTTTATTCTAATCCATTTTAATTCTTTGGCAATTTAGTTCGTCCAATAAGTTCATAAGTCTTAATGGATGAAGAGTTTGGATCATTTTTTACTATAATAGTTTTATTTTAAACTTTTTTGTTCTTGCTCATTATAGTTCGTCCAATAAGTGCATAAATCGCAATTCATTAAGAATTTTGGTCTTTAATATTTTTATTCTAATCCATTTCGATTCATAGGCAATGTGGCTCAACAAATAAGTGCATAAGTCACATCGGATTAAGATTGTAGGTCATAAATTAGTTTATTGTATTCCATTTTTATTTATTAGGCAATGTAGTTCGTCCAATTATTGCATAAGTCTCAATGGGTTCATATTTTAGGTCATTTTTGTATTATATATGTATATTTTAATCCATTTTGATTCTTAGGAAATGTGGTTCATTTATTAAGTGCACTAGTTTCAATGAATTAGGATTTTAGTTCATTTTGAATTATAATAGGTTTATTCTAATTTGTTTTGATTCTTCAAGAATGTAGTTTGTCCAATAAGTGCATAAGTCTCAATGGGTATAGAATTTACTTCATTTTGTTCATCAATAGTTTCATAACGAAGATTTTAGGTCATTTTTTACATTAATAGGTTTATTCTAATCCATTTTGATCTAAGGCAATGTAGTTTGTCCTATATGTTATTTAGTCTCAATGGGTTAAGAATTTAGGTAATCTTATTCTTTAATAGGGTTATTCTGATCCATTTTGATTATTATGCAATGTAGTTCATCCAATAAGTGCATAAGTCTCAATAGGTTAATATTTTAGGTCATTTTTTTTATTTAATATGTCTATTTTAATCCATTTTGATTCTTAGGAAATGTAGTTCATCTATTAAGTGCCCTAGTTTCCATGGACGAAGATTTTTGGTCATTTTTTACATTAATGGGTTTATTCTAATCCGTTTTGATCTAAGGCAATGTAGTTCGTCTAATAGATTATTTAGCCTTAATGGGTTAAGAACTTAGGTAATCTTATTCTTTAATAAGGTTTTTCTGAACCATTTTGATTAATAGGCAATGTAGTTCATCCAATAAGTGCATAAGTCTCAATGAATTAAGATTTAAGGTCATTTTTTATTTTATTTAATATGTCTATTCTAATCCATTTTGATTCTTAGGAAATGTAGTTCATTTATTAAATGCACTAGTTTCAATGGATTAGGATTTTAGTTCATTTTGGGTTATAATAGGTTTATTCTAATCTGCTTTGATTCTTCGACAATATTGTTTGTCCAATAAGAGCATAGCTCTCAATGGGTTAAGAATTTACTTCATTTTGTTCATAAATAATTTTATTCTAATCCATTTAGATTCTTAGGCAATGTAGTTCGTCCAATAAGTGCATAATGTTCAATGGATTAAGAGGTTAAGTCATTTCGGTCTTTTCAAAGTTTATTCTAGTCCATTTTGGTTCTTAGTTAATTAGTTCATCTGTAACACCCCGATTTTTAACAGCGCGAGTGTATTTTTTTTTCAAAAACAAACTCATGAAACAAAGAATAAGTAAGTAAAATATCTTTGAATAAATATTTAAGTCGTAACACAACGACAAATAAGTCAACAAAATTTACAAGCAGCGGAATAGATTTTGAAATACGAATCCAAAGTATTTACACTTCAAAAAGTGGTACATAGACCCCATCATAATAAAATATCAAACAGACAATATTAGTATAGATATAATCTTCCAATTTAAAATAAATGCAATCCAAAATAAAGACATATGTTCCCTCTATGTCAACCTAATCTGATCATTCTCCAAAACAAACTAAACGCCCTGAGTGATCTCCACGCGCCCCGTAAGATCCTCCTAACATAGCTCCAGTCAGACATTTCCCTCTACATTCCCATCCACAGGGTACGAACCGGTAGGATTGTCCTGGCTCTCATCTGAGGGCAAAGCCCAGATTTCCACAATAGTTGTAAAGGGTCACCAACCGAAATTAACAGTTAACACATAACATTTAAGTTTTTTAAATGCACAAAATAATCTTTCAACTTAGCATGCACCTTAAAAAGGGTTTCCATGTGCCAAACATTCATAAACAAGGTTGAAAAATGAAGTTTTTAACAAAACAACACTGTTGTATTCGAATACATAATCTCTGTATTCGAATACAAGGCTGTTTCAGCATTCAGCAGCAAAAACAGCATGTCTGTATTTGAATACAACAGTATGTATTCGACTACACAGTAAGTCAGTAGCAAAACAGCATGTCTGTATTCGAATACAATAGTCTGTATTCGACTACACAGTAAGTTAGTGGCAAAAAAAACATGTTTGTATTCGAATACAGCTTTCTGTATTCGAATACACATCAGACAGCAACAGGAAAACAACAAAAATCAGCAAAATTCAGCTTTTTAAAGGGTTTCGAAACCAATCAACAAATCGATTTCCCTGATCAGTTTTCCAAAAATTCATGAATTAACCTAAGTCATTCCTAATCAAGTCCACAACCTAACACTTAGCAATTCCTACGCGATTACTACGACACACGAAGGTTCGATAACCATCATACTCACACACAATACACAACACATAGCACTTAACACCTTCATCTCAGTTATCACGATAAATCAAAATTCGAATCACTCAATCATAAACTCAAATCAAACATGACTCGCGTGCCAGGCACCCTAATGCAATGCGTATATGCCAAAATGCATGGACTCGGAATTCCAAACCAAAACCCTCCTCGAAGGGCCGTAAATCATAATTGTACCGCCTATCGCAGGCCAAAGTACCAATTACCGAGGTGCCACCTATCACGGGTCAGCACAATTTACCAAAAACGTAAATCGTAAACGTACCACCTATCACGGGTCAGTACTGTTTACGGAGGTGCCACCTATCACGTGTCAGCACGATTTACTAAAAGAAAAAGTGTAAATCGTAAACGTACCGCCTATCACAGGCCTAAGTACTATTTACCCAGGTGCCACCTATCACGGGTCAGCACAATTTACCAAAAACGTAAATCGTAAACGTACCACCTATCTCGGGTCAGTACTGTTTACCGAGGTGCCACCTATCACGGGTCAGCATGATTTACCAAAATGAAATGCATGAGCATACACTGACTCCATCCACAACAATCGTTAAGCAAATGCAGATATTAAAAGATTCCCCATTTTTAATACTCATTTAACTTAAACGATTTTCACAACAAACATTAAGCAAACAAAAATATTAAGAGATTCCCCATTCTTAATACTCATTTAAATTAAACGATTTTCAAAACAAATATTAAGTAAACAAGACATTAAGAGATTCCCCATTCTTAATACTCATTTAACTTAAACGATTTTCACAACAAACATTAAGCAAACAAAAATATTAAGAGATTCCCCATTCTTAATACTCATTTAACTTAAACGATTTTCAAAACAAACATTAAGTAAACAAGACATTAAGAGATTCCCCATTCTTAATACTCATTTAACTTAAACGATTTTCAAAACAAACATTAAGTAAACAAGACATTAAGAGATTCCCCATTCTTAATACTCATTTAACTTAAACGATTTTCAAAACAAACATTAAGTAAACAAGACATTAAAAGATTCCCCATTCTTAATACTCATTTAACTTAAACGATTTTCAAAACAAACATTAAGTAAACAAGACATTAAAAGATTCCCCATTCTTAATACTCATTTAACTTAAACGATTTTCAAAACAAACATTAAGTAAACAAGACATTAAAAGATTCCCCATTCTTAATACTCATTTAACTTAAACGATTTTCAAAACAAACATTAAGTAAACAAGACATTAAAAGATTCCCCATTCTTAATACTCATTTAACTTAAACGATTTTCAAAACAAACATTAAGTAAACAAGACATTAAAAGATTCCCCATTCTTAATACTCATTTAACTTAAACGATTTTCAAAACAAACATTAAGTAAACAAGACATTAAAAGATTCCCCATTCTTAATACTCATTTAACTTAAACGATTTTCAAAACAAACATTAAGTAAACAAGACATTAAAAGATTCCCCATTCTTAATACTCATTTAACTTAAACGATTTTCAAAACAAACATTAAGTAAACAAGACATTAAGAGATTCCCCA
>NC_021166.2:38338683-38349407 GCF_000331145.2 Cicer arietinum | reverse complement strand
TATATATATATATATATTAATTACTTTTAACAAATATCTCCAAATATCTAGATATTTATTAAATTTACCATTTCACATTAAATTCTTCGTAAAAGATTCACCGTAGTTAATTTAATTTATTTATCGACGAGAAATTTTAATTGGCATCAAAATATATTTTTGGTCATTTAAACTCCCAAAATATTAATAACTTGGCTAAAAAGCCCCTGAGTTCAATACCAAAATCCACTAAAATACATAAAGTATAATTTAAAATTATGGGTCTTACATCATCTATTAAGTGCACTACTTACAATGGACAAAGATTTTAGGTCATTTTTTATATTTATAGGTTTATTCTAATCCATTTTGATGTAAGGCAATGTAGTTCGTCCAAAAAGTTATTTAGCCTTAATGGGTTAAGAATTTAGGTAATCTTATTCTTTAAAAGGGTTATCCTGATTCGTTTTAATTAATAGGCAATGTAATTTGTCCAATAAGTGCATAGGTCTAAATGGATTAAGATTTTAGGTCATTTTTTATTTATTTAATATGTCTATTTTAATCCATTTTGATTCTTAGGAAATGTAGTTCATTTATTAAATGCACTAGTTTCAATAGATTAGGATTTTAGTTCATTTTGGGTTATAATATGTTTATTCTAATCTGTTTTTATTCTTCGACAATGTTGTTTGTCCAATAAGTTCATAAGTCTCAATGGGTTAAGAATTTACTTCATTTTGTTCATAAATAGTTTTATTCTGATCCATTATGATTATTAGGCAATGTAGTTTGTCCAATAAGCTCATAAGTTTCATTTGATTAAGATTTTAGGTCAATTTGGTATGTAATAGGTTTATTCTAAATGTCTTTGATTCTTAGGAAATGTAATTTGTCCCATGAGTGCATAGGTTGCAATGGATTAATAATTTAGGTCATTTGGTTTTTAACAGTTTTAATCTAATTCATTTGATTGTTTGGCAATAAAGTTTCTCCAATAAGTGCATAGGTCTAAATGGACTAAGATTTTAGGTAATTTTGGTCTTTTCAATGTTAATTCTAGTCCATTTTGATTCTTAGTCAATGTAGTTCATCTATAAAGTGCACTAGTTTCAATGGATTAAGATTTTTAGTCTTGTTGGTCTGTAATAGGTTCATTGTACAACAATTTGATTCTTAGGCAATGAAATTCGTCGAATAAGTGCATAAGTCTGAATGGAATAAGATTTAAAGTCATGTTGGTGATTAATAGGTTTGTTCTAATCCATTTTGAATCTAAGGCAATTTAGTTCGTCCAATAAGTGCATAAGTCTCAATGGATAAAGAATTTGTGTCAATTTTGGTCTTTAATAGGTTTATTCTAATCCATTTTGATTCTTATACAACGTAGGTCCACCAAAAAGTGCATAAGTTCAATGGACTAGGATTTAAGTTCATAAAAAGGTTTATTAGAATCCATTTTTATTTATTAGGCAATGTAGTTCGTCCAATTAGTGCATAAGTCTAAATGGATTAGGATTTTAGGTAATTTTGGTGATTAATAGGTTTATTCTAATTGATTTTGATTATAAGGCAATTTAGTTGGTCCAATAAGTGCATAGGTCTCAATGGATTAAGACTTTATGTCATTTTTGTCTATAATAACCTTATTTTAATTCATTTTGGTTCTTAAGCATTGTAGTTCGCCGTATAAGTGTGTAATTCTCAATGGCTTAAGAATTTAGGTCATTTTGTTATTTAATAGGTTTATTCTAATACACTTTAATTCTTAGGCAATTTAGTTTTTCCAATAAGTGCATAAGTCTCAATGGATTAAGATTTTTGGTCATTTTAGTCTATAATAGTTATATTTTAATCCATTATAGGTTTTTAGCATTATAGTTCATCATATAAGTTCATAAGTCCCAAAGGATTAGGAATTTAGGTAACTTTTGGTCTTTAGTTGGGTTTATTCTAATCCATTTTGATTCTTAGGCAATGTAGATCGTCCAATAATTAATGTAGTTCATTTAGTAAGTACACTAGGTACAATGGATTTGAATTTTATTTATTCTTAGGCAATGTAGTTCGTCCGATAAGTGCATAGGTCCCATAGGATTAAGATTTTAGGTCATTTTTGTCTTTAATGGGTTTGTTCTAATCCATTTCAATTCTGATGCACTTTAGTTCGTCCAATATGTGCATAAGTCTCAATGGATTAATATTTTAGGTAATTTTTCTCTATAATAGGTATATTTAATCCATTTTGGGTTTTTGGCATTGTAGTTCGTCCAATTAGGGCATAAGTCTCAATGGGTTAAGAATATAGGTCATGTTGTTTTTTAATAGGTTTGTTCTAATCCATGTTAATAAATAATTTTTTTCTATAATAGGTTTTTTAATCCATTTTGGTTATTTCCTATTATATTCAAATTTTAGGTCATTTTGGTATTTAATAGGTATACTCTAATCCATTTTAATTCTTAGGCAATTTAGTTCGTCAAATAAGTGCATAAGCCCCAATAGATAAAGAGTTTTGGTCAATTTTGGTCTTTAAAAAGATTATTCTAATCCATTTTGATTCTTAGGCAATGTAGCTCCATTAATAATTCCATAAGTCTCAACGGATTAAGATTTTAGGTCATTAATAGGTTTATTCTAATCCATTTTTATTTATTAGGCAATGTAGTTCGTCCAATTAGGGCATAAGTGTAACATCCCGCTTTTTCGAGACATTGACTAACGAAATTCTAAACGTAAAATTTCAAATTCGTTATTCTTTATTTATGATTATCTTTAATACTCATTTACTTAAAAATTAATTAATAATTTTTTTAATTATATTTCCAAAAATAATGAATTAAAGTATTTGCAATTACTAAAAGTAAATTTAATACGTTGAACAAAAGAAACTCCTAGAGCCAAAACTCTTGACGTTTTACTACCCAAACATAAATCATACAAAGGTCCAAGAGCAAGAGAGTTAAAAATAGATGTAGGCATAACATTAATGGAAACTCCTAAATCTAACATAGCATTTTCAAAATTACTATTGCCTATGGTACATGGAATGAAAAAAGTTCCTGGATCTTTGCATTTCTAAGGCATGGCCTGAATGAGGGTTGAAACATTTCTCCCCATGTTCACTCTTTCATTACCTTTTAACCTTCTATTGTGTGTGCACAAATCTTTTAGAAATTTTGCATATCTTGGAATCTGTTTAATTGCTTCAAGGAGGGGAATATTCACTTCCACCTTCCTAAATGTATTCAGGATCTCGTTGTCCTTATCTACCTCGTCCATTTGCTTAGTCTTCACTGCCCTTTGAGGAAAAGGAAGTGGTATATTTTGCTCAACATCAGTTTTAGATATCAAAGTATCCTCAACAACCTTGTTATTTTTCACTGCAGTTTCGGGTACCTTTGGTAGTTCAACAGCTTTCCCAGACCTCAATGTAATTGTACTGACATTGGAGCATTTGGATTTACTACTGACTGTGCAGGCAATTGGTTTGACCCTTGAGTCTGCAATTGATTGATTGAAGTGGCTAGCTTACCAATCTTTGTTTTCAAAATTTGAGTGGTGGAATGTGTTCTTTGTGGAAATTGGAGATTCTGGACAGCAATCTGTTTAACGAGGTCCTCTAATGAATTGTTTTGCTGTGGAGGAATATTTTGTTGCTGCTGTCTAGGTTGCTATTGTGCAGATGAATTTCCCCCATCTCATGTTGGGATGGTTTCTCCAACCAGGATTGTACCTGTTAGATGATAAATCATAGTTGGCTTGAGGATTGCATATATTTGTTGCATATGCTTGAGGAGCATCCGCAATTGGATCTTCTTGCAATGTAAAACATGAATCTGAAGGATGCTCAAGAGAAGTGCAAATACCACAGACCACTGATTGGGTTTTACCTATTGCCAAATTTTTTTCTAAATATGTAAGCTCATCAAGTTTTCCTTCTAAATTCTTGTGGGAAGAAGCTTGAATTTCATTCACACCCTTTATCAACACTGTTGAATTGCTTCTAGTTGTAAATTGCTGAGAATTAATGGACATGTTCTCAATCAAAGCCCTTGCCGCTTCTGGGGTCTTATCGACAAGTGCTCCCCCACTAGCATCATTCAAAATGTTTCTATCCATACGTAGCAACCCTTAATAAAAATATAGGAAGAGCAATTGTTCAGAAATCTGGTGATGAGGACAGCTTGACACTAATTTCTTGAATCTCTCCCAATACTCATGTAACGATTCTTTGTCAATCTTCCTGATGTCATATATTTCTTTTCTGATTGAAGCAGCTCTTGAGGCATGGAAGAATTTTTATAAAAACAATATATTGAGATCAGTCCAACTTGTAACAGAATATGGTTGAAGGTAGTATAACCAGTCCTTGGCAGCATCTTGGAGTGAAAATGGGAAGGCTCTCAGCTTAACATGGCCTTCTGTGACTCCTTGAGACTTCATGGTAGAACACACACCATGGAATTCCTTCAAGTGTTTGTGGGGATCCTCACCTGCAAGACCATTAAACTTTGGAAGCAAATATATTAAACCAGATTTAAGTTCAAATGGTACAGTAACTTCAGGATATGTGATACATAATGCATTATAATTGACATTAGGTGCATCAAGTTGTCTTAAGGTTCTATTATTCGCATCAGCCATATTTTGCAACGAGTTATCAATTTCAGTATCTGACTCTAACTCGTTAACACTAGCAGCTCTATTAAGTCTAGGACGTAAATGAAATGTCCTATCTATTTCAGGTTTAAGAGAATGAAGATTCACAGAACTAGCCCTAGTAATGCATCATCATAACAATGCAATGCAAAATAACAATTCTAAAAATTCCAACAATGTCTCGAATGCTAAAATTGAAGTGAAAAATCGAAAACCGAATCAAATAAAATCCAAAAAATATAAAATACCACCAAAAATTTCTAAAAATCAAATAAAGGCAACGCAAATTTGTTTGAAAATTTTAGAGAATATGGAAAATTCAAAAAAGGGTTTAAACGAAGGAATTGGGATTTTGACCGTCGTTTTCGTATAAGGAACTTATACGAACTCCTATTCCTTGATTTTGTTTTTTTTTTTCTGATTTTCTGGCGAACTTTCGGGGCAATCTGAGACAGTCGCCTAAAAACAGGGTTAATATTATTACCAGAGAGTCCCCAACAATGGCGCCAATTTGATCCGTTGTCGCACGCGGGTCAAATACGAATGATAAAATGTAAATAGAGGTAATAACTCGAATCATTTCGCAAGGACTTCTGATATAATAATAATAATCGAATTGAAAATTGAAATTAAAAAGGGATTTTTTTAGATTTTTGATTTAACAGATGAGCAAAACGATTAATTCACTTATTCGAGTTTCAGACCTATCACAGATTTTATCAATGAGTTTAATTTCTAATTTGTGATTCTATTCTTATTTGACTATATAATTGATCAAACAAGTGTAATCAATCCTATGTAAATTTGGTTTCTTTGATTGAATTAAGCATCACAATCATCAAAATATTACAATTAACGATCAAGCGTCGCAAAATTATAATTCAATTAAATTAGAAACCGAAACCAAATTATGTCAAATGAATTTAATTAATCATATTGAAATTCAATCTAAGCAATCAAAATATCAATATAATCAAATAAACAAGAATACAATCATGAATCGAAATTGACAGTGTAACCTGAATCTCAAGGTGTTGATGAAACTCTGAACTCATGGATTAATCATATAAAATTAGTCTTCCATGAAATTAAAATAAAACTGTTTATTTCTTGTAGCAATTTGAATCCTAATTTTTCCCTTTTTTTAGAAAAGAAACAAAACTGCCAATATATAATACTTGATATTGGGCTTTAGGGTTTAGGGTTTAAAAACAAGTGACCCGCTAATTAAAATTATTACAAAAGTCCAAATTACGAAATCTGCAATTTAGGCCTAGTAAAGTTCGTAATTGGTCTTTTCTTCCAACACAAATGTTGTAGCTCATATTTTTATCTTTCCAACTCCTGCTCATATGCGCCAATCCGATATCCAGAACTCATGCTATGACCTACAGTGCGAGAAAGATTCAAAATACAAATAATAAAATTAAAATGCAAATAATAAAATTATAATAAAATTATAATAAAATATTATTCTAAGCTATAAAGAGCTTTTAAAATACCAAACTAAAAAGCTAAAAACATGTGCCCAAATGCTATGGTAAAAAATAAAGTGAAAGAAAAGAAGGCGAGAAGAAGGGAAAAATAGTAGAAAGTAGAATGATTAATTAATAGTTTGGTATAAATGAAAAGTGAGATAAAAGAAAGAAGTATTTTTCTAGAATACATTAAATATCGCTACAAAAAATTGTAATATGGTAAAACGAATATAATTAAAATAAATAAAATAGAGGTTTAGTTGCCATTTTACATCAATTGATGAATTTGATGTGTTTTGTTTTCATTTTGAGGAGAAAGAAAGATTGAGTGAGTTCCACCAAATATACTTCTTTCTTTTTATTTTTAATGTGTAACAAAGGAGGGAAAAAAATTCTATATACTTATTTTATTTCCTTCCCTAACTTTTTCCTTTTCTTTCCTTTGTTCCTAACATAGGCTTATTAAACAAAACTCTTAGATCTTGAAAATAACATCTATAAGACCCATAATTTTAAAGTACCATTTATGTATTTTTGGTGTATTTTGGATTTTGGCTCGGAGGCTTTTAAGCCAAAGTTAATAATGTTTTGGAGTTTTATAATCAAAAAGATATTTTGATGCCAATTAAAATTTCTCGTCGATAAATAAATTGAATTTAACTGCGATAAATCCTTTACGGAGAATTTAAGGCGTTTCGGGTGAAACGGTAATTTAACAAATATCTAGATTTTGAGATATTTGTTAAGTTATATTTATTATATTTATATATGTTTGTTTGGGGGGGAAAAGAAAAGAAAACTAGAAGGAAAGAAAAGGAAAAGAAAAGAGTATATAAAGGAAAGAAGGAAAAGGGAAGAAAGGAAAAACAAAGGAAAGAAAAAGAAGGGAAGGAAAATTGGAATTTTCCATCTTCTTCCTCTCTGTTACCCGTGAACCAAATTCCCTCCTTTCTCCCATTCTCATTTTCGTCACTTTCTTTTCTTCAAAACTAGTAACCCAAGGTTGGGTGAGAGTTAGATCAAGGTTTTCGCAACTTCACTCTTCCTCTTTGATTCGAAAACGAAGAAAAACGGTTTTTGAGATCCAAACACAAACCCCTCCGTTTCTTCTAGATCCAAACCTCATTTCTCGAAGAGATAGAAGGGAAAGTTGCTCACCACCACGCTACGGTGCTAGTGAACTAATTTGGAAGCGGCGTTGCGAGCGGAGATTTTACCGGAATTACTCGCGGTACCGGAAACGCACGTTAAAGCTAACGTTGAGGTAAGGGCTCCTTCCAAACTTCTAGTTTGCATTAGGGACTTATCTGTGGTTGTGTGGGAAGGAATTTGTTAGGGTTAAATGTATCGATTTGGGGAAAAACGAAACTAGTGCGTTATGGGTAAAACCTTAGAGTTAGGTTTTGTTTATAATGATGAATGTTTCGTGGTAAATGAATTTGAAGTCTTTGTGTATGATTATGAGTAAATGATATTTGAGGTATCTGGGTGTTATGTTGTGTTGATTGTGTTCGTTGTATTTGGCGTGTCCATACAAGATGTTTGTTAATTGGTGTGGTGGTTGTGAATTATGGTTTGAATGTGAAAGTATGTTTGAATTTGTTTCTGTGGAATTTGAAAACCATTAGAGTTAAACGAGTATTAAAAATGGGGAATCTTTTAATACCTCGGTTTACTTAATGTGTATTTGAGGAAAATGTTTAAGTTAACTGGGCGTTGAGAATGGGGAATCTCTTAATGTCCCGGTTACTTAACGATCGTTTTTGAAAATCGTTCCGGTAAATGAGTATTAAGAATGGGGAATCTCTTAATATGACTGTTTGCTTAACGTTTTGTTTTGAAAATCATTAAGTTAAATCGGTATTAAGAACGGGGAATCTCTTAATGACTTATTTAATTAATGTTGTTTGAAAGTCGTTTAAGTTAAATGGGTATTAAAAATGGGGAATCTTTTAATATCTGCATTTGCTTAACGATTGTTGTGAATGGAGTCTGTGTATGCTCATGCATTTCATTTGGTAAATTGTGTCGACCCGTGATAGGTGACACCTTGGTAAACTGTACGGACCCGTGATAGGTTGTACGTTTGCGATTTACATTTTAGTAAATCGTGTTGACCCGTGATAGGTGACACCATGGTAACTGTACTGACCCGTGATAGGTGGTACATTTACGATTTACATTTTTGGTGAATTGTGCTGACCCGTGATAGGTGGCACCTAGGTAAACAGTACTGGTCTGTGATAGGCGGTACGTTTACGATTCCCGCTTTTTCTTTTAGTAAATCGTGTTGACCCGTGATAGGTGACACCATGGTAACTGTACTGACCCGTGATAGGTGGTACATTTACGATTTACATTTTTGGTGAATTGTGCTGACCCGTGATAGGTGGCACCTAGGTAAACAGTACTGGTCTGTGATAGGCGGTACGTTTACGATTCCCGCTTTTTCTTTTAGTAAATCGTGTTGACCCGTGATAGGTGACACCTCGGTAAACTGTACTGACCCGTGATAGGTGGTACGTTTATGATTTACGCATTTTAGTAAATCGTGCTGACCCGTGATAGGTGGCACCTCGGTAATTGGTACTTTGGCCTGCGATAGGCGGTACAATTATGATTTACGGCCCTTCGAGGAGGGTTTTGGTTTGGAATTCCGAGTCCATGCATTTTGGCATATACGCATTGCATTAGGGTGCTTGGCACGCGAGTCGTATTTGATTTGAGTTTATGATTGAGTGATTTGAATTTGATTTATCGTGTTAATTGCGTTGAAAATGCTAAGTGTTATGTGTTGATTATTGTGTGTAAGTATGATGGTTATCGAGATCCCAATTGCCGTGGTAATCGCGTAGAAATTGCTAAGTGTTAAGTTGTGAACTTGATTAGGAATGACTTAGGTTAATTCATGAATTTTTGGAAAAATGATCAGGGAAATCGATTTCCCAATCGATTGGATGGAAGTCAGGGGCTTGGCCAAATGAACAAAATCGATTAGCCAATCGATTTTGTAATCAGTTTTCAAAAATCCCTTTCGAAATCGATTGCCCAATCGATTGGCCATTAAGTCAGGGGCTCAGCTATCCTGTCAATCGATTGCCCAATCGATTGAATCAAGCCAGAGTTCAAAATTTCACTAAAAACCTTCAGGAAATCGATTTGGAAATCGATTGGTATTAAGTCAGGGGCTCCGTTATCCTGTCAATCGATTGCCAAATCGATTGATTCAGCCCAGGATTCTATTTTCATTAAAAATCTTCACCCCAATCGATTGCCCAATCGATTGGCTCAGTGAAAATCCTCAGTTTTAGTTGTATGATTAATTGCTCATGAATCTATCCATGTCTTGTTTTATTATGTGTTAATTAGGAGATCGAGAACTGCATTTTACCTTCATTTTCATTGGCAATGTACTGTATGAACTTTTCGCATATTGAAAATCCTGTTAAGGTGCATGCTTAGTTGAAAAGTTGTTTTGAGCATTCAAAAACTTAATTGCTATGTGTTAACTGTTATTTTCTGGTTGGTGACCCTTTACAACTATTGTGGAAATCTGGGCTTTGCCCTCAGATGAGAGTCAGGACGGCCCTACCGGTTCGTACCCTACGGACAGGAATGGAGATGGGAACGCTTGACTGCAGTTACGTTAGGAGGATCTCACGGGGCGCGTGGAGATTACTCAGGGTGTATAGCTTTTTGGTAGGATGATCAGATTAGGATGATGTATAGGGACTAGGGGTCCTTCTTTTTGGTTTGAAGTATTTTTAGTTTGGAAAACTGTACTTATACAAATATTATCAGTTTGATATCATCTTTGGATGGGTTCCATGTACCATTTGATGTTATGTAAATGTTTTGGATTTATAATTGGAGAAACTTTTCCGCTGCGTAAATTATAATGACTCAATTATTTATCCAAAAGCATTTCCTCAATTGTTTTACTTTGTTTTATTTTAATTTCTTTTAAAAAAAAAAAATATACCCTCGCTAAGAAAAACGGGGTGTTACAAACTTCTTCTCTTTCCACTCCTTCTACCCAAAACTTCTCAGGAAAAAAGGAACCTATCAATAGTGAAGAAATTACTATTAATGATTTTCAAAAATCGATAAACAATTGGCAAATTCCAAAAATAAAAAAAGATCAGGTTTATGAATCTAGTCTTTTCAAAAACCTATTAAAAACTGATTACATAATCAAAACAGAAGAACGAGATGTTCCTTTTCTACGCCCTTTGAAACAATAGATCTTCTTTCTCCAAAAACACCGCAATAGGAACTATAATTTTATACATATAGGTCTTGTCCAAGTCGGAATCAAACCTTTAACAAGGGAAGGATTAAACACTTCAATCCTGTGTGTCTTACGAGACGCAAGGTTCTTGAACTTTCATGATTCAATAATAAGTACAATTGAATCTAGTTTATGTCAAGGACCAATTTGGTTTGAATGTTATCCAAATTTTCAATTATCTTTAAAAGACCCAAACATCTTAAAATCTCTTATGTTACAAATCAAAACTCATAATTACAAAATGATAACAGGATCTATTCCTGTAGCAATTATTTTTAGAGTTCATTACAAAGCAATGTTTTCAGCCTTTACGG
>NC_021166.2:38326629-38336754 GCF_000331145.2 Cicer arietinum | reverse complement strand
GCTTTTAGAGACCTACACTTGAACGTAGAGTTCGGACCGGGAATTTTGAAATTCGGAATGATTAAGATCTCGAGTGGATTACTTGAAGACATTGCGAATTCTCAGGATGACGTCTTAATTCAAGAGAAGAGGAATCTAATAGTACAAGGGAAGACGACTGAGTTCAAGATTGGGGCAGATAATGTTTTGCGGTGTAATGGTAGGATTTGTGTACCAGCCATTACAGATATGCGGAAAACGATTCTAGAAGAGGCGCATAAGAGTAAGCTGAGTATTCATCCTGGGGCAACAAAGATGTATCAGGATTTGAGGCAGAATTATTGGTGGCCAGGAATGAAGAAACATGTGGCGGAATATGTGTCCACTTGTCTAACTTGTCAGAAAGCGAAGGTGGAACATCAGCGACCTGCTGGAATGTTGCAACCTTTAGATATTCCTGAATGGAAGTGGGACAGCATTTCCATGGATTTTATAACCGGATTACCAAAGACAAGGAGAAAGAATGATTCCATATGGGTGATAGTGGATCGACTAACTAAATCTGCTCACTTTTTGCCGGTAAGGACCACCTATAAGGTAGATCAGCTAACGGAGATCTACATTGCTGAAATTGTGAGGTTACACGGGGTACCATCGAGCATTGTATCAGACCGTGATCCGAAGTTCACATCGCATTTTTGGGGAGCATTGCACGAAGCGTTGGGAACGAAGCTACGATTGAGTTCAGCTTACCATCCACAAACGGACGGGCAGACTGAAAGGACGAATCAGTCCTTGGAAGATCTGTTGAGAGCATGTGTTTTAGATGATAGAGGAAGTTGGGATGATGTACTTCCGTTGATTGAGTTCACTTACAACAATAGTTTCCACGCAAGTATTGGAATGGCACCATATGAAGCTTTATACGGACGCAAGTGTCAGACGCCCTTGTGTTGGTATAAAGACGGTGAGAATATGATTGTCGGACCAGAGATGGTGCAACAGACCACAGCTAAAGTAAGGAAGATCAAGGAGAAAATGAAGACTTCACAAGATCGCCAGAAGAGTTACGCGGACAAGCGTCGCAGACTTTTGGAATTCGAACAGGGTGACCATGTATTTCTGAGAGTCACACCTACTACTGGAGTAGGTAGGGCCTTGAAATCGAAGAAGTTGACTCCTAAATTCATTGGACCATATCAGATTTCTGCACGAATTGGGCCGGTTGCTTATCGGATTGCATTACCTCCGATACTGTCCAATATTCATGACGTGTTTCATGTGTCGCAGTTGAGGAAATATCTCGCAGATCCATCTCACGTGATCGAACCAGACACAATCCAGCTAAAGGATAACCTGTCGTTCGAAGTACCACCCGTGAGAATTGATGACAGGAAGATTAAGCGGTTGAGGACCAAGGATGTTTCGTTGGTCAAGGTGATTTGGAACCCAATCACTGGAGATGCGACTTGGGAGTTGGAGAGCAAGATGAGAGAACAACACCCAGAGTTATTTATCGATGCATAGTTTCGAGGACGAAACTAATTTTAGGGGGGGAGTAATGTAAGACCCATAATTTTAAAGTACCTTTTATGTATTTTTGGTGTATTTTGGATTTTGGCTCGGAGGCTTTTAAGCCAAAGTTAATAATGTTTTGGAGTTTTATAATCAAAAAGATATTTCGATGCCAATTAGAATTTCTCGTCGATAAATAAATTGAATTTAACTGCGATAAATCCTTTACGGAGAATTTAAGGCGTTTCGGGTGAAACGATAATTTAACAAATATCTAGATTTTGAGATATTTGTTAAGTTATATTTATTATATTGATATATGTTTGTTTAGGGGGGGAAAAGAAAAGAAAACTAGAAGGAAAGAAAAGGAAAAGAAAAGAGTATATAAAGGAAAGAAGGAAAAGGGAAGAAAGGAAAAACAAAGGAAAGAAAAAGAAGGGAAGGAAAATTGGAATTTTCCATCTTCTTCCTCTCTGTTACCCGTGAACCAAATTCCCTCCTTTCTCCCATTCTCATTTTCGTCACTTTCTTTTCTTCAAAATTAGTAACCCAAGGTTGGGTGAGAGTTAGATCAAAGTTTTCGCAACTTCACTCTTCCTCTTTGATTCGAAAACGAAGAAAAACGGTTTTTGAGATCCAAACACAAACCCCTCCGTTTCTTCAAGATCCAAGCTTCATTTCGCGAAGAGTCATAAGGGAAGGTTGCTCACTACCACGCCACGGTGCTAGGGGACCTATTTGGAGGCGAAGTTGCGAGCGGAGATTTTACCGAAATTGGAAGCGGCGTTGCGAGCGGAGATTTTACCGGAATTTCTCGCGGTACCGGAAACGCACGTTAAAGCTAACGTTGAGGTAAGGGCTCCTTCCAAATTTCTAGCTTGCATTAGGGACTTATCTGTAGTTGTGTGGGAAGGAATTTGTTAGGGTTAAATGTATCGATTTGGGGAAAAACGAAACTAGTGCGTTATGGGTAAAAACCTTAGAGTTAGGTTTTGTTTATAGTGATGAATGTTTCGTGGTAAATGAAATTTGATGTATCTGGGTGTTATGTTGCGTGATTTGTGTTCGTTGTATTTGGTGTGTTCGTACTTGATGTTTGTTAATTGGTGTGGTTGTTGTGAATTATGGTTTGAATGTGAAAGTATGATTGAGTTTGTTTCTGTGGAATTGAAAAACCATTAGAGTAAACGAGTATTTAAAAATGGGGAATCTTTTAATACCTCGGTTTACTTAATGTGCTTTTGAGGAAAAGGTTTAAGTTAACTGGGCGTTGATGATGGGGAATCTCTTAATGTCTCGGTTACTTAACTATCGTTTTGAAAATCGTTTCGGTAAATGAGTATTAAGAATGGGGAATCTCTTAATATGACTGTTTGCTTAACGTTTTGTTTTGAAAATCATTAAGTTAAATCGGTATTAAGAACGGGGAATCTCTTAATGACTTATTTAATTAATGTTGTTTGAAAGTCGTTTAAGTAAATGGGTATTAAAAATGGGGAATCTTTTAATATCTGCATTTGCTTAACGATTGTTGTGAATGGAGTCTGTGTATGCTCATGCATTTCATTTGGTAAATTGTGTCGACCCGTGATAGGTGACACCTTGGTAAACTGTACGGACCCGTGATAGGTTGTACGTTTGCGATTTACATTTTAGTAAATCGTGTTGACCCGTGATAGGTGACACCATGGTAACTGTACTGACCCGTGATAGGTGGTACATTTACGATTTACATTTTTGGTGAATTGTGCTGACCCGTGATAGGTGGCACCTAGGTAAACAGTACTGGTCTGTGATAGGCGGTACGTTTACGATTCCCGCTTTTTCTTTTAGTAAATCGTGTTGACCCGTGATAGGTGACACCTCGGTAAACTGTACTGACCCGTGATAGGTGGTACGTTTATGATTTACGCATTTTAGTAAATCGTGCTGACCCGTGATAGGTGGCACCTAGGTAAACAATACTGGTCTGTGATAGGCGGTACGTTTACGATTCCCGCTTTTTCTTTTAGTAAATCGTGTTGACCCGTGATAGGTGACACCATGGTAACTGTACTGACCCGTGATAGGTGGTACGTTTATGATTTACGCATTTTAGTAAATCGTGCTGACCCGTGATAGGTGGCACCTCGGTAATTGGTACTTTGGCCTGCGATAGGCGGTACAATTATGATTTACGGCCCTTCGAGGAGGGTTTTGGTTTGGAATTCCGAGTCCATGCATTTTGGCATATACGCATTGCATTAGGGTGCCTGGCACGCGAGTCATGTTTGATTTGAGTTTATGATTGAGTGATTCGAATTTTGATTTATCGTGATAACTGAGATGAAGGTGTTAAGTGCTATGTGTTGTGTATTGTGTGTGAGTATGATGGTTATCGAACCTTCGTGTGTCGTAGTAATCGCGTAGGAATTGCTAAGTGTTAAGTTGTGTCAGCAGAACTGACCAAATCGATTTGGCAATCGATTGGCTCAGCAAAAGTCCTTATTTTGAGTTAGATAATCGATTGCTCAATTGATTTATCAATGCTTTGGTCAGTTATGTATTACTTGATGGTTTGAGAACTTCATTTTGAGTTCATTGTTAATTGACAAGCATTATATGAACTTTTAGCATATGGAAAATCCTTTTAAGGTGCATGCTTAGTTGAAAGGTTATTTTGTGCATTTAAAACTTAAATGTTATGTGTTATCTGTTAATTTCGGTTGGTGACCCTTTACAATTATTGTGGAAATCTGGGCTTTGCCCTCAGATGAGAGTCAGGACGATCCTACCGGTTCGTACCCTACGGACGGGAATGGAGATGGGAACGCGTGATTGCAGTTACATTAGGAGGATCTCACGGGGCGCGTTGAGATACTCAGGGTGTATAGCTTTTTGGTAGGATGATCAGATTAGGATGATGTATAGGAACTAGGTGTCCTTCTTTTTGGATTGGAGTATTTTTAGTTTGGAAAACTGTACTTATACTAATATTGTCAGTTTGACTTTTTACTTGAATGGGTTCCATGTACCATTTGTTGTTGTGTAAATGTTTTGGATTTATAATTGAAGAAACTCTTCCGCTGTTTGTAAATTATAATGACTCAATTATTTATCCAAAGGCATTTTCTGATTTAAATCTTTGTTCGTTTTTAATTACTTTTAAAAAAAATATATACCCTTGCTTTGAAAAACGGGGTGTTACAACATCTATCATACTTTATAGTTTAAACTATTTGAGATTATGATATAAGAATATGCACAACAATAATATTCACCACAAACAAAGATTTCGATGCAATTCTTAAAAAAGTACATGTGACATCATTAAACATTTATTTCATTCATAAGTGCATATTTTTTTAGTTTTCAATAAGTTCTCTTTACCAAATGTAATCTTATTTAGTATGTTACATCTCTAAACGAAGATTCAAATTTTAGCATGTTAAGTAATGAATCGTAGAACATGAGTAAAACATATTAAATAACTTTTACTATTTTAAAATATCTATTTTGAATTTGTCTACTACATATACCATTCATGTGATGGCCATTTTAAAATAGTATATTATAATAGTTTAAATTTGTTTTTCCTTTTCTAATTTTTCTTTTGATGCGTATAAATGCCTTTTTTTTTTTGAAAATATATATTTCACCATGAATCTGTTTCAATTTTTTTTACTAATCTATTTCCTATTTTGGATTACTAACCAATAATATGAATTATGTAAATGTTATAAAAATGCCTCATTAGTTTTGGAAACATATTCTATTTCCATAAATAAATTAAAGTTATCAATTGCAATAAATATTATTGAACAGAAGGAATGGTAATCATCATAATCATATTCCACCAAATGATTTTTTTTTATATTATAAATAATAAGTTATTAATGTAATTAATTTAAGGTTAAGCATATCCCCTTTAATTACAGAAATTAAATAGTGCAAATTGTGTAAAACAATTTTTGTATTAATATTTCGTTTGTCTCAAATTATATGTCATTTTGCTAGTTTCACAAAAATTAAGAAATGTTATCAAGGTTGTATAAAAAAGAGAAATTATGAGTTATTTTATAAAATATCTTTCATTAATTATATAGGAAAGATAAATTTAAAGAATTGGAAAAAGACAAAGTAATATATAGTATCTCAAATATACTTTCTATTAAGTATCTCAATAGTTAACATTTGTCAAATAAAATAATGAAAGTAACAAAATTATACAATTATTTAAAAAAATTATTTATTTGATTGAGTAAAAAAGGAAATATTATAAATTAAATTATTTAAATGAAAAAATAAAAACACCGAAACTTAATAATTTAATTAGATTATTATCTAGTTAATTTTATAAATCATTTGTTCCATACATAAATTTAAATTTAATTTTTGTAATTAATTTAAATGTAATTATATATCATAAAATCTAATCAAAATTACATTGAATTTAAAATCACAATTTTCACTTAATTATTTATTTTGAAAGAAAGTAGAATATTAATATTACTTTTACAGATTGATGTTTACTTATTTTTAACACAGGGGACTAATGTTTAATAACAATTTGATAAAATATATATAAAAAAAATAATGCCATACTAATTTACTATTCTTTCACCTATAGACAAAATATGATACATAGAAATCAACATCTTACAGAAGTAAGTAAACATATTATGTCCAAAAAAAATAATAATAAGTAAATATAATGTCCGAGAAGGAATATTTGACTTAAAGGTTATTTTTTAAAAAAGTTTTTGATATAATAATTTTTATAATTTGAGTTTAAATATTTTTTTAAATATCAACAAATCATTTTATGTACAAATTTTATAATATTTAGGATTAAAATTCAAATGTTTAATTATATGTACATTTATAATTAATTAACAGTTTAGCACACATACTTACATTATCAACGTTCCAAACTTAAACTCATTATATAGATTTCAAATATAAATACATAAAATTCATATAAATAACTACACTACACTAAATCTCATTAATATACAAGTCATAGATACATAGTAATAAATTAAAATTTGATAACTCTACGGTAAAAATTAATATACCATATAAATATGTTCATTTACATTAATAAACTTAAAATTAATTACTAATGAGCAAGAAGATTTGGATTGCAAAAACGGATATACTCCCATGACTTACACCAAAATTTTAATATTCTATTTAGAAGAGATGTCTACGTTTAATGAACAAGAGTGTCTCAAATATAATTATTTTCAGTAAAAAAAATATATGAGAAACAAAAATTAATGAGAAACAAAAATTAATACCTACAACTGATATATTTCATATTACGTACACAAAAACAAATGTATATACATTATTTTAACCATTGGTATTTACACGAATGTATATAACAGAATAGCTACCCATTTTTTAATGTTAATGAATATATTATTTTAATTCTTTTGGTGAAAGAATATATTATTATATCATTACAAAAAAACATCATGAATTAAACATATTTTAATTTTAAATTATAATAAAAAGAATGAATAATTTTATATTGGCGATATGATCTTCCATGTTTGATACAGATTACATACTAGTTTATATGATGATGATTTGCAAAATATATAAAGATAATAAATGTATTTTTTTTTAACAAATCCAAACTGAAATTAGAAATTAAATGAAAATGATTTGTATGATATTTCTATTGAATTTTTTAACAATATGAAATTATTGTGATTTCACGTTTGGGTGTTTAAGTGGCATACAGTACTTGAAATTATACAGAATATGGATTTTTTTTTATTGTGTTTTACTTTTTAGTTTTTGAAAACTATTTTATAAATAAATTTTCGAAAACTACTTTTTTAAAAAAAGTTTAAAAATTTGTTTGACAATTCCAATTTTTAAAACAATTTTTAACTTGAGTTAAAAAAACCGAAAAATAAAAAGTTAAAACACTATTTATTTATTTTGTTTTTTTAATTTTAAAAAGCATCATATTAAAAATAATTTTACATATTTTTGTTTATGATTATGTGTTTAAACTTGATTTTTGGTGTAAAAATGGCTTAAAGCTATTGTTTTTATGCTCCACGTCGTGTGGGTCTTCATATGGGTCGGTCTGACTTAGAGATGACAATTAGACACAGACCTAGTGGATACCCGCAGAAAAAAATTCACAATGGGTAGGGTAAAAATCTGCATAATGGGTATGAGCATGGGGACGAGTAATTACCCGCACTTATATAAATATATTATTTATTTATTTATTTATTTACTTATTATATTAGTGTTTAGTTTAATTAATTATTTTCTTTTATGTTTTAACATATATTAATATCATTGGACCACTACAATATTTATAATTGAAAGATAAACGTTTGCAAACTTTTTAAGAATCTGATTATGATAAATAGGTAAATAATTGTGATTTTATAACTGATAGTTATGTCTTATTAATCGTGACTTTATAATTATACTTGCAACTTTGTATCAATTATCTCAAATAATTTTGTCGTGTGACTTGCAACTTCATAAAATATAATTATAGATATTTAAATATGTATTGTAACGAGTGTTCATTTGAAATATTTGAGTTATAAAATATTTTGCTTTATAATATTTTATGATTGGATTTAAGATATTTGAATAATTTTTAAATTTAATCACAACAATATCATTTACTTATCAATTTTTTTAGTTAAAACGTGAGTAATGAGTATGAGTACGAACACTTAGATACCTAGAGGGTATGGGTACGGGGGCACGGGGGCACGGATATAGATATTTTTTTTAAATCGCGGGTATGAGGACGAGTATTATAGTACCCTACACAAACTTTATCCATTGACATCCCTCTCTGACCCATTAGAGATCGATTATGAAGTATTTTCTTTCTTTTTTTTTTTTTAATTTAAAAAAATCAGAGATTTACTATTTCTAACATTTGAGTTAGCGACCTCTACATGCTTTGTGAAACTTGTATATTTGTTTCTCTACATTGGATATCAATCTGTATCATAGAAAAATAAAAAAATTTGTCAGATTTTGAGACCAGTAGTAAAATAAGAGTGGCAATACCACTGGGCCAAGCCTGGTTTATTATTGCATGTTTATATTCTGCATATATAAAATATGATTATCTTGTGTTTTAATCGTGCAATAATGATTAACATAATTAATTTAAATTATTTTTGTACAATTTAATTATTCTGAATTAAATATCGTGATGATTTATATGATTTTAATTAATTTGAGATTAGCCACAACATCTTTAATTATGAACAATTATATATTAAATGTTTATAAGATGTTAATAGTGACTTGATGATAATTTGATCATATCGAATATAGTGAATTTTATCCTACATAAATTTTTTATTATGTTTATATAACTAATTAAGATACAAAATCAATTCAAATTTTCTAATTTATCCACATGAATCGGGAAAAGGAACGTCATTTCAATGTTTTATCATTAAGTAGTATATGAAATCTAATTGAATAAGACATTAGCCTACATGTAAGTTTTTTATGTCAATGGATTCTTAGTTTGAAACATGATTAACGATTGTAAAACATGATATTTATTTAGTAGTTTTAATTTTTAATTATTGTTATAAGTTGGTATGTTTAATTTTTGCAGTTATTCAATGGATTAACCAAATCTCTTAATTTAACTTTTACATAAACTTTTAATACATCAAGCCCTACTAAATCATGATTAATAATTAAAAATTAAATTAATCCTCAAACATCAAGCTGCTCTAGAACTACCTTCAGCTGCTAAATATTTAAATAAACAAAGTGAGAAACAAATTCCAGTGAGTTCAAAAATAAGGACGGTAAAAATATCCTTCTCAAGGAGACTTAGAAAACATGAAGTGATATGCTCTTTATGCAATAAAACGCTTTCATAAAACTGTGTCAATTGACACCTGACTATAATTTTGAAATCCTTGAAATACATGACTGAACTTTTCCTTAGAGTATGGAAAATTTGTCTAATTGTTTTAATGTGGGTCACCAAAACAATTGACCCTGAATACTAAAGTTGGCTTGGCCACAACCCCAACCAATGTCCTGATTGTTTTTCTTTTACCTATTGTTTCATGTCTGAAACAACTCCATCAAATGTCCCACCATGACTAGGGCCATGAATGCTACAAATTTATATTTGTAAATCAACTCACATGTTGATAAATCAATTTATAGAGGTCCAAAAGTAATTCCTAAAGTTCCAGACTATGTGAATCGACTCACAAGTCTTGTGAATCGACTTACATTAAAACATGAGGTTTTGTGAATTAATTCACACAGTTGCGAATTAATTGACACTGCTTCAAAATGAAAATCTTGATTCCAAGACTTGTGTAAATCGACTCACAACCTTTGTGAATCGACTACAACATTTACAGAGTTAAAATTTGATAGTTTTATGAAAGTTACAAATTATTACTCCCTCCGTCTCACAATGAGTGTTACTTTAAAAGGAAAAAAAATTATCTCAAAATAAATGTCATTCACAATTTTCAATGCAACTTTAATTATTATTTTCCTGTCATATCCTTCAATGATTACTAGATACACAACTTTCAAAATATTATTTTACTTTACATGCAAGGACAAGTAGAGGAACTAGTATAAATCGTAAATTTTTCTCTT
>NC_021166.2:38324767-38326619 GCF_000331145.2 Cicer arietinum | reverse complement strand
TCCCTTAACTTATTTAATTTCAACAATTTCATTCTTTATCGATTTTTGATATATTGGAGTTCGGAGGCATAAAACTTTTGTTTTTTTTTTTTTTAATAATAGAAATACTTAGAATATTAAAAAATCTATTTTGAATCAATTTCATGTTTTGAATTGAATTGTGGAGTAAAAATATATTTTGAATCAACTTCAACAATTGTGATTTTTTTCTAAATTGAAATTTTTGTTCTAGCAACATTAAATTGTTCTAGCACTCGTCACAATTTGATCGAACAAAAAGTGTTTTCAAAGCATTCAATTAAATTCATTTTCTTGTTTAAACTAGTGTGTAACCCGTGCGTCGCACGAAAACAATGTACATCAATTCTCATAAATTTTATTGACATGTCAATGTTACTGATAGCACCACTCTTTAACGATGATACCTTATGTTTGAATTCTCTAAAAGAATTTTTTTTCTTTCCAACAAAACTTATTATAAAACAATACTTTTAATTTTAAACAAATAAAAAGAATAATTATTAAATAAATAACTAATTAGATCAGATGAAATAAGAATTTTTAAAATAATGGACATGACATATGTAACTTAAGTATGTTATTTATATGAAATACATGATATTTAAAAATTTATGTAAATTTTGTTGAAATATCTTTCATTTCGGTACTACTCACAAAATACTATAGAAAAATAATATTCTCATTACAAAAAAAATTACAATACACATAAAAACTATGGTTATCTTTTATCTTTAAACTTGCATGTTAGTCTTCATTAATCTTTCATTTCTTTTGAATTTGCATGATATTTAATAATAAATTTAGAATGTAAAATGTATAATAGATTAGTAAAATAGTAGTTTTAAAAAAATCATTACACACTTTCACAAAAACTCGTCAAATCGTGGTGGAACAAATTTGTTAAATCAGTGGTTGAAGTTTGAAAAACCATTACTCCTACATAAAAACCGTCGAATCGATAATGAATTGTATTTTTTTTTTAATTCCTAAATAAATTTTATATTTATTTAAATATATTATTATTTTTCTCCTCGCTGGAAATTAACTTGAATTAATGACGCCTACTTAAATTAATTTACTTAACTAAATTATTATTTTTCTCTTCAATATAACTGTGCTAACGATGTTTATTAGATAACCTAAAATCAAAATTATTAAGACGGACAACAACTATGTGGCAACATTGTTTATTAGATAAACTATAATCAAAATTATTAAGACCGACAACAACTATGTATGAGAGAAATCTTATAAATATAGATACGCAAATGTATAATTTTTTAAGGATGATCCTCCTTCAGGAATATACTTAGCTTTAGACATTTTTGGATCTTTTTCTCTTACACTGTTAAGTGTATTCTTCTAGAGGACCTTGCTCTGATGCCAATTGATGTAGCTAAATATCACTAGAAGGGGGGTTGAATAGGGATTTTGCTGTTTAAAAATAGTTTTCAAGTGTTTTAAAAGCTATCCTCTTGCTGAGGATGGCAAGCCCGAGGATGGGTTTTGAAAACTTTCAAATTTGAAACGAGTTAAAGAGTTAGGAAGTAAGAGAAGATTGACACACACTGTTTTTATACTGGTTCACCCAAAGATGGCTACGTCCAGTCCTCACACCCTTGTGAGATTTCACTAACTTTCAAACAGATCGATCCTCAACCCGAGGATGATTACAACTGTGTATTATCAAGCTTCACCAAGCTTACAATCAATTTTCAAATATTTCCAAGCTTCACTCACTAGGAAATGACAAAGTAGAATGAGAGTGATTGATACTTAATACTTTCTCAAAGGATATACAAAGATATAGTGTAGGATCAAAGAAAGTAAG
>NC_021166.2:38317147-38324148 GCF_000331145.2 Cicer arietinum | reverse complement strand
TGGTGAGAGATCAGATTGTCCAAATCTGGAGTTTTTCAAATTGCAGCCCATCCTCACGTTTGCAGCAATTTCCATCCTCACGAGGGTTTTCCATCCTCAGGCCAGAATTACTTTTTCCTTCTTTTTGCCTTAATGATTAATAACCTATTATCTTATATGAATACACTCAAGAGCACATGTTAGTCATTAACCACAATCATAATCTCTTAAGTAATTTTGTTATCATTAAAATCATTTGAGAGATTTTGTCTCAACAATCTCCCCCTTTTTGATGATGACAAAATTCTTTAGATTATGATTTTAAATAAGACAAAGATAAAATGTTTATGCTCCCCCTCAATTATATGTGTAATAATTTTTAAAACTAAAAATCATTACTCCCCCTAAATGTATGCCAAAGTGTTGAAATAACATGATTTTAACCAAACATATGACATTATGATAATTAGATAATAATTTAAAGATTTGTTCAACAAAGCATAAACATGGGTTCATAAGCAACACAATAATTCTACTTAACAACACAATAATTGAACAGTTTTAACAGCATGAACCCAAAGCAACTGGATAATCAAAAAACATAATCATTCTCCCCCTGAATTTGGCAGCAGCAAAAAGAGATAACAACAGATTTAATCTGAGGAGGCTGGTTCATCTGATGAGGATGATGGAGATGGAACATGAGAGGTTGGCTGGGCTGGTAGCTCAAGAGGATGATCTCCAGGAGCAATAGTAGGAACCAAGTGTTTGGTAACCCATTCAAGAATGAGACCAAATTGAACCAAAGAGTTCTGAAAGTGAGTGAAGCGCTGAAAAATTTTCTTCTGGTCTTTCCTAATTAATTTGAGGAGTTGCATTTGCTTCTTGTTGTCCCCAATCCTTGTGCTAGGAACTGAGCCTTTAAGCTGATCATTTACACTGGAACTATTATTCTGAGAGCTCCCAGCCTTGTCCTTTGACTGGTTATTAGTCGTGGCAGTAAAGAAGGAGTCAAGGGAACTGAACACACCTGTAACCTCAGGGAGAGGTTGAGCAGTTTTCTCAAAGTTTGCAGCAGGAGGAATTTGTTGCGAAAGATTTGGTGGTGGTAGCACATCTTCATCTACTGGCACAATGGGAGGAGAAGCCATAGGCACATCCGTAGGAGATGGAGGATAAGATAGATCAGATCAAAGTATAACTCCTCACTATCTTCCATATGTTGAGGAGAAGTTGATTTTGAGGCATCCTCAGGGATAGGATCAGCTTCACGAATGGGAGTCAGTTTGTGGATTGGTGAAGACTGAGTTGTTGTGGGGACAGGAGAGGCAGGAGAAGAAGTAGTATCAAGAGAGTTACGCATTGGAGAGGTTGGTTCTGGAATAAGTGGTGATGGTGTATCCTCAGGTGGAGGATGAGGTGTTTCATCTTTAGAGTTTTGAGAAACAGAGGAGGAAGGACGAGTTTTTCTTTTCTTTGAGGCAGGACGGTCATTATTTTGAATCTTCATCTGTTTAATGTTCTTCATAGAAAAAGTGTTGTTGAAGTGGATGGAATGTTCATCATCAAGTGGGATTTTGAAAAATTTGAAGATTTTTGTCAAAATCATCCCATAGGGAGCAGATCGTCCCAATACAACAGCATTCAACATGAAGATAAAAATAACATGACCCAAATGAAGAGGAGTACCAGTAATCACGTGATGAATAATCATGAGAGCAAGTTCTGTGACTTTCTCAAAACTGCCAGCCCGGAGTGTGATGGAGTGGACACAGACATTGTGAAGGATGCGAAACAAGGGGACGAGGTTGGAGGCCACCAACTGTTTTGGATGTTTGATGAGGGTGTTTTGGAGCACAGAGGTTCTAGTGATGACACATTGTGAATACCATGTCTCAGATAAGCAGTGAGCTCCTTCATCATGTATATCAAGTATTTGACATAGTGTGGTGGGATTAATTTCCATATGAACCCCTTTCAGTACCATACTGAAATTAGTCATGCCTTTGGATCCTTTTGAAGTGGCATAGAAACCCCTTACTAGACGTGGTTACTGTGGTTCATTGATTTTGAAGAATGAGGTCCAGCCGAGTTGTTCAAACATTTCTTCAACATTGAACCCTCCTTGTTTGATATTAGCAAGGTCAATGATTTTTCCATTTAGCACTGACTTGTTTTGCCATTTTGAAGTATAGACCGTTTCTAATTCGGCCGAATCAAATAGTGAAGTGTTGTCAGAAATTTTTGTGGATGATGAAGGGGGTTTTGGTGAGGAAGGTTTGGCCTTTTTTGGAGTTGAAGTTTTGGAATTTGATTTTGCATGAGGAGGCTGTTGTGCTGGTTCAACAGGAGGAGTGGCTTTTGGATGGTTGAGATGAAGAAATGGTGTTCATGGAAGTTGCTTCAGATTGGTTTTCCTCATGACAATCTGACTCAGTGCTTGAGTAGACGTCTTGGTTTTCCGCTGGTTCTTGGCATGATTTTTTGCGTTTTACAGTCATTTTGATTCGAGCCATTGATAGGAAAAGGTGTGGGAAGAAACTGATGGGTGAAGAAAGGTTTTCTGAGCAAATGGTTGATGAGTGAGAATGATAGAGGATGGGAAACATAAAGACAAGGATGGGAGATGAACAGAGAGAACGTGTGAGGAAACGTTTGAGGGACCGTGAGGGAACGTGAGGAATCGTGAAAAGACGTTAGGAGACAGGAAAATTTAATGCGCCGTATGCCTAAGAACCTAGTGAGATGATGGATTGGATGAATGAGTCACGTGGCCGTAAATGCATTGAATGCATGGCGTGGAACACAAAGGCATGCGCCACGCGTGCTGCCCAATGACAGATAAGGCGTGCCACTTTTCTCTAGGCTGCCACGTCAGGGGACGTTTCACTAAACAGGACATTCCGTCCTCTGATGGTTTTCCTATCCTCACATGCCTAACTAAAATTGTAAAAACTTATTTAAAATAGCAACAGATATTTATTAATAATAAAAAATATAAAAATACAATAAAAATTATAATAATATAATAAAGGGATATGACCAAGATAAATCAATTAATTTTAGACAAATTAAGAATTGAAAGTTCATCCAAGATCTTTTTGAACCTATCCTCTTGGAGAGGTTTGGTAAAGATATCTGCTAATTGATTTTCAGTGTCAATAAAAATCAGTTCTAAATCCCCTTTTTGCACATGATCTCTTATAAAATGATGTTTAATTTCAATGTGCTTAGATCTAGAATGTTGAATGGGATTTTTAGAAAGATTTATTGCACTTGTATTATCACAGAGGATGGGAATTTTTGCGTACCTTAGCGAGTAATCCTCAAGCTGATTTTTTATCCAGAGCAGTTGTGAGCAACATTGAGCGGCTGATACATACTCTGCTTCAGTAGTTGAAAGAGCAATGGTACTTTGTTTTTTGCATGACCAACTTATTAAGGATTTACCAAGAAATTGGCAAGCACCACATGTGCTTTTTCATTCAACTTTGTCTCCCGCGTAGTCGGCATCACAATAAGCTATGAGGTCAAGATTGGAACATTTCTTGTACCAAATTCCCAGATTTATAGTACCAACAAGGTATCTAAAAATCCTTTTTACAGCTGTGAGATGAGATTCTTTAGGAGAGGATTGAAACCTTGCACAAAGACCGACTGCAAAGACTATGTCCGGTCTACTTGCAGTTAAATACAACAAGGATCCTATCATCCCTCTGTATTCCTTTTCAGAAATAGGAGTTCCTTCATCATCTTTGTGGAGTGTGGAGGATGGGTGCATTGGAGTTCCCATACTCTTGGCAGAACTCATGTTGTATTTTTTGAGCAAATCCTTGGTGTATTTTTCTTGTGAGATAAAAATACCATCCTCTCGTTGTTTGATTTGTAAACCAAGGAAGAATTTTAATTCCCCCATCATACTCATCTCAAACTCGCTTTGCATGAGATTTGAGAATTCTTCACACATTTTTTCATTTGTGGATCCAAATATAATGTCATCGACATATATTTGAACAATCAATAAATCTTTTTCAAGTGTTTTCTTGAAAAGAGTAGTATCAATCTGTCCTCTAATGAATCCATTTTCTTTTAGAAAAGAACTTAACCCCTCATACCAAGCTCTAGGAGCTTGCTTTAAACCATAAAGAGCTTTAGAGAGTTTGAACACATGGTTTGGTCGTTTTTCATCCTCAAACCCAGGAGGTTGATGAACATACACTTCTTCATTTAAGAACCCATTCAAAAAGGCACTTTTCACATCCATTTGGAATAGTTTTATACCTTTATGAGTAGCATAAGCTAAGAGGATTCTTATTGCTTCAAGTCTTGCTACGGGTGCAAACGTTTCATCATAATCTATTCCTTCTTGTTGGTTGTACCCTTGTGCCACTAGTCTTGCTTTATTTCTAATGACTTCTCCATCCTCATTTAGTTTGTTTCTAAATATCCATTTAGTTCCAATAACAGATTTGTCCAGAGGATGGGGTACAAGATTCCATACCTTGTTTCTTTCAAATTGTGAGAGTTCTTCCATCATAGCTTCAACCCATGATTTGTCACCAATAGCTTGATCAATTGTCTTGGGTTCAACTTGTGATATCATGGCCATGTTGGAAGTATTTTCCCTTAGAGAGTTTCTGGTTCTCACACCATCTTCAGTATTCCCAATGACTAGATCTAGAGGATGATGCGTGACTGTTTTCCATCCTCTTGGAAGTTGTTGAGAGGTTGGATCAGACTCATCCTCTGCGTGAGGACCGGGTACTTGTGAGGATGTATTTTCATCTTCTTCATCCTTATCCTTTTTCTCTAAACACAAGTCATCAAACTCATCAAAAATAACATGCATGGATTCCTCCACAGTTTGAGTCCTAAGATTATATATTCTATAACCTTTTGACGTTGTGGAGTATCCTAGAAAAATTCCTTTATCGGATTTTGGATCAAACTTTCCCAAATTTTCTTTATTATTTAGAATGTAGCAATAACACCCAAATATGTGAAAATAGGAAATATTTGGTTTTCTCCCTTTCCATAATTCATATGGAGTTTTGTTCAAAATTTTTCTAATGGATGTACGATTTGAAATATAACAAGCGGTATTAATGGCTTCGGCCCAAAAATATTTTTCAATGTTGGCTTCATTTAAAATAGTTCTAGCCATTTCTTGTAAAGTTCTATTTTTCCTTTCAACAACCCCATTTTGTTGGGGAGTTCTTGGACAAGAAAAGTTGTGAGAAATACCATTTTCTTCACAAAGATTTTTAAAAGATTCATTTTCAAATTCACCTCCATGGTCACTTCTCACCGAGACAATTTTTGAACCTTTTTCATTTTGAATCTTTTTGCAAAAATGGTGGAATGCCTCAAAGGCTTCATCTTTGTGTTTTAAAAATAGAACCCAAGTAAAACGGGAAAAATCATCAACAAGTACAAAGCCATATCTTTTTCCACTAAGACTTGGAGTTTTGATAGGACCAAAGAGATCAATGTGAATGAGTTCAAGAGGATGATTTGTTGAAACAAAGTTTTTAGAGTGAAAACTACTTTTAACTTGTTTTCCTTTCACACAAGCTTCACAAACTTTGTCTTTTTCAAAATTAATTTTTGGAAGACCTTTTACTAATTCTAAATTTGCTAATTTAGAAATAGTGTTTAAGCTTGTGTGACCGGCTCGTTTGTGCCAAATCCATTTATCTTTTTCAATGGAAACAAAACAAGATTCAGTAGGTAAATCATCAAGATAAAGTTCATATAAATTCTTTTTTCTAAAACCGGAAAAGAAAACTCTACCCGAGGATGAGTGTTTAACCTCACATAGAGTTGGCTTAAAAATAACTTCAAAACCACTAATGCTTAGCAAGTTATGTTTCAAGCCATCCACATATTGAACATTTTCAATTTTTGCAGAATTATTCTTACCAATAATACCTGTTCCTTTTATTTGAGCTTTATCATTATTACCAAATGTGACTGATCCTCCATCCTTTATCTCCAAAGACATGAAGCAGTGCTTATCTCCCGTCATATGCCTTGAGCAACCACTGTCCAAGTACCAAGGCTTTCTTTTGTTGATTAGAGGATGAACCTGTTTTAGAGTTTAAAAGAGACTTAGGTACCCATATAGCTTTGGGTCCTTGTTGGTTAGTTTTTCCTCTTTTGAGGATATTCCTTTTATGATGGCAAATAGAATCATGGTGCCCATGTTTACCACAGAATGAGCATGCTGCCTTTTCATTGTTAGCTTTCTTCTTAGCATGACAGATTTTGGAAGTATGCCCAAGTTTTTTGCAAAAGGTGCATTTAGGCCTATCCTCTCGTTTTTTAGGCAAGAAAAAGTTTTCATATAATTTTTGTTTTTGAGAGCTTTTAAAACCAATTCCAGCCTTGTCAAATATTCCAGATTGGGACCCCATTATCTTTTGAAATGTTTCTGTAGATTTGACAAAGTTGGAAATATCATTTTTTAGTTCCATAACCTCAGTTTACAAAATTTCCTTTTCTGTATCCTCGTCAGGAGGATGCGATTCAAGAATTTTTTGTTTCTCAGAATTTTGAAAGTGAGATTGCTGCAACTCTTGAATGATTTTAACATATTCATCATTCTTTTTCTGTAGCTCTTCATTTTGTTTCTTTATCTCAACAAGTTGGGTTTTTTGAAACATGCATTTTTGAGATAAAGTGTATGAGTCATTTAAAAGGCTATCAAATTCAACTTCTAATTTTTCACAATTTGGACATAGATCAGAAATACTTACCTTGTCATTTTCTGATTTTGTCATGAGACATAGGTTGGCCTCTTCTTCCTTTTCTTGCTCCGAGGATGACTCATCACTATCATCCCAAGTGATCATCATGGATTTGTTTTTGTATGGGAATTTTCTAGAGTTCCTTTTGTTGAGAGGACACTCAGTTTTATAGTGTCCCATCTTGTTGCATCCATAACAAGTTATTTGACTCTTGTCAATTTTTTCTTTTTGAGGAGGTCCTCTATTCTGTCCTCTTCTGTTTAACATCCTCTG
>NC_021166.2:38311094-38312660 GCF_000331145.2 Cicer arietinum | reverse complement strand
GAATACCATGTCTCAGATAAGCAGTGAGCTCCTTCATCACGTATATCAAGTATTTGACATAGTGTGGTGGGATTAATTTCCATATGAACCCCTTTCAGTACCATACTGAAATTAGTCATGCCTTTGGATCCTTTTGAAGCGGCATAGAAAGCCCTTACTAGACGTGGGTACTGTGGTTCATTGATTTTGAAGAATGAGGTCCAGTCGAGTTGTTCAAACATTTCTTCAACATTGAACCCTCCTTGTTTGATATTAGCAAGGTCAATGATTTTTCCATTTAGCACTGACTTGTTTTGCCATTTTGAAGTATAGACCGTTTCTAATTCGGCCGAATCAAATAGTGAAGTGTTGTCAGAAATTTTTGTGGATGATGAAGGGGGTTTTGGTGAGGAAGGTTTGGCCTTTTTTGGAGTTGAAGTTTTGGAATTTGATTTTGCATGAGGAGGCTGTTGTGCTGGTTCAACAGGAGGAGTGGTCTCTGAATCATCAGAGTTGATGACATGGATCGTATTGTCCTGAGGAGGTGCCTTGTTGGACGAAATGACTCCAAACATGATTTTGGAGGAGCGCCTGGAAGGAGTTGAGGAGGAGGATTTTTTGACGATTTTTGGAGTAATAGAAGGAGAGGAGCTTTTGGATGGTTGAGATGAAGAAATGGTGTTCATGGCAGTTGCTTCAGATTGGTTTTCCTCATGATAATCTGACTCAGTGCTTGAGTAGACGTCTTGGTTTTCCGCTGGTTCTTGGCATGATTTTTTGCGTTTTACAGTCATTTTGATTCGAGCCATTGATAGGAAAAGGTGTGGGAAGAAACTGATGGGTGAAGAAAGGTTTTCTGAGCAAATGGTTGATGAGTGAGAATGATAGAGGATGGGAAACATAAAGACAAGGATGGGAGATGAACAGAGAGAACGTGTGAGGAAACGTTTGAGGGACCGTGAGGGAACGTGAGGAATCGTGAAAAGACGTTAGGAGACAGGAAAATTTAATGCACAGTCATTTTGATTCGAGCCATTGATAGGAAAAGGTGTGGGAAGAAACTGATGGGTGAAGAAAGGTTTTCTGAGCAAATGGTTGATGAGTGAGAATGATAGAGGATGGGAAACATAAAGACAAGGATGGGAGATGAACAGAGAGAACGTGTGAGGAAACGTTTGAGGGACCGTGAGGGAACGTGAGGAATCGTGAAAAGACGTTAGGAGACAGGAAAATTTAATGCGCCGTATGCCTAAGAACCTAGTGAGATGATGGATTGGATGGCTGAGTCACGTGGCCGTAAATGCATTCAATGCATGGCGTGGCTCCAGACATAATTCTGGAGGAGCGTCTGGAAGAAGTTGAGGAGGAGGATTTTTTGACGATTTTTGGAGTAATAGAAGGAGAGGAGCTTTTGGATGGTTGAGATGAAGATATGGTGTTCATGGAAGTTGCTTTAGATTGGTTTTCCTCATGACAATCTGACTCAGTGCTTGAGTAGACGTCTTGGTTTTCCTCTGGTTCTTGGCATGATTTTTTGCGTTTTACAGTCATTTTGATTCGAGCCATTGATAGGAAAAGGTGTGGGAA
>NC_021166.2:38303885-38311009 GCF_000331145.2 Cicer arietinum | reverse complement strand
CGTGTGAGGAAACGTGTGAGGGACCGTGAGGGAACGTGAGGAATCGTGAAAAGACGTTAGGAGACAGGAAAATTTAATGCGTCGTATGCCTAAGAAGCTAGTGAGATGATGGATTGGATGAATGAGTCACGTGGCCGTAAATGCATTGAATGCATGGCGTGGAACACAAAGGCATGCGCCACGCGTGCTGCCCAATGACAGATAAGGCGTGCCACTTTTCTCTAGGCTGCTACGTCAGGGGACGTTTCACTAAACAGGACATTCCGTCCTCTGATGGTTTTCCTATCCTCACATGCTAAACTAAAATTGTAAAAACTTATTTAAAATAGCAACAGATATTTATTAATAATAAAAAATATAAAAATACAATAAAAATTATAATAATATAATAAAGGGATATGACCAAGATAAATCAATTAATTTTAGACAAATTAAGAATTGAAAGTTCATCCAAGATCTTTTTGAACCTATCCTCTTGGAGAGGTTTGGTAAAGATATCTGCTAATTGATTTTCAGTGTCAATAAAAATCAGTTCTAAATCCCCTTTTTGCACATGATCTCTTATAAAATGATGTTTAATTTCAATGTGCTTAGATCTAGAATGTTGAATGGGATTTTTAGAAAGATTTATTGCACTTGTATTATCACAGAGGATGGGAATTTTTGCGTACCTTAGCGAGTAATTCTCAAGCTGATTTTTTATCCAGAGCTGTTGTGAGCAACATTGAGCGGCTGATACATACTCTGCTTCAGTAGTTGAAAGAGCAATGGTACTTTGTTTTTTGCATGACCAACTTATTAGAAATTTACCAAGAAATTGGCAAGCACCACTTGTGCTTTTTCTTTCAACTTTGTCTCCCGCGTAGTCGGCATCACAATAAGCTATAAGGTCAAGATTGGAACATTTCTTGTACCAAATTCCCAGATTTATAGTACCAACAAGGTATCTAAAAATCCTTTTTACAACTGTGAGATGAGATTCTTTAGGAGAGGATTGAAACCTTGCACAAAGACCGACTGCAAAGACTATGTCCGGTCTACTTGCAGTTAAATACAACAAGGATCCTATCATCCCTCTGTATTCCTTTTCAGAAATAGGAGTTCCTTCATCATCTTTGTGGAGTGAGGAGGATGGGTGCATTGGAGTTCCCATACTCTTGGCAGAACTCATGTTGTATTTTTTGAGCAAATCCTTGGTGTATTTTTCTTGTGAGATAAAAATACCATCCTCTCGTTGTTTGATTTGTAAACCAAGGAAGAATTTTAATTCCCCCATCATACTCATCTCAAACTCGCTTTGCATGAGATTTGAGAATTCTTCACACATTTTTTCATTTGTGGATCCAAATATAATGTCATCGACATATATTTGAACAATCAATAAATCTTTTTCAAGAGTTTTCTTGAAAAGAGTAGTATCAATCTGTCCTCTAATGAATCCATTTTCTTTTAGAAAAGAACTTAACCTCTCATACCAAGCTCTAGGAGCTTGCTTTAAACCATAAAGAGCTTTAGAGAGTTTGAACACATGGTTTGGTCGTTTTTCATCCTCAAACCCAGGAGGTTGATGAACATACACTTCTTCATTTAAGAACCCATTCAAAAAGGCACTTTTCACATCCATTTGGAATAGTTTTATACCTTTATGAGTAGCATAAGCTAAGAGGATTCTTATTGCTTCAAGTCTTGCTACGGGTGCAAACGTTTCATCATAATCTATTCCTTCTTGTTGGTTGTACCCTTGTGCCACTAGTCTTGCTTTATTTCTAATGACTTCTCCATCCTCATTTAGTTTGTTTCTAAATATCCATTTAGTTCCAATAACAGATTTGTCCAGAGGATGGGGTACAAGATTCCATACCTTGTTTCTTTCAAATTGTGAGAGTTCTTCCATCATAGCTTCAACCCATGATTTGTCACCAATAGCTTGATCAATTGTCTTGGGTTCAACTTGTGATATCATGGCCATGTTGGAAGTATTTTCCCTTAGAGAGTTTCTGGTTCTCACACCATCTTCAGTATTCCCAATGACTAGATCTAGAGGATGATGCGTGACTGTTTTCCATCCTCTTGGAAGTTGTTGAGAGGTTGGATCAGACTCATCCTCTGCGTGAGGACCGGGTACTTGTGAGGATGTATTTTCATCTTCTTCATCCTTATCCTTTTTCTCTAAACACAAGTCATCAAACTCATCAAAAATAACATGCATGGATTCCTCCACAGTTTGAGTCCTAAGATTATATATTCTATAACCTTTTGACGTTGTGGAGTATCCTAGAAAAATTCCTTTATCGGATTTTGGATCAAACTTTCCCAAATTTTCTTTATTATTTAGAATGTAGCAATAACACCCAAATATGTGAAAATAGGAAATATTTGGTTTTCTCCCTTTCCATAATTCATATGGAGTTTTGTTCAAAATTTTTCTAATGGATGTACGATTTGAAATATAACAAGCGGTATTAATGGCTTCGGCCCAAAAATATTTTTCAATGTTGGCTTCATTTAAAATAGTTCTAGCCATTTCTTGTAAAGTTCTATTTTTCCTTTCAACAACCCCATTTTGTTGGGGAGTTCTTGGACAAGAAAAGTTGTGAGAAATACCATTTTCTTCACAAAGATTTTTAAAAGATTCATTTTCAAATTCACCTCCGTGGTCACTTCTCACCGAGACAATTTTTGATCCTTTTTCATTTTGAATCTTTTTGCAAAAATGATGAAATGCCTCAAAGGCTTCATCTTTGTGTTTTAAAAATAGAACCCAAGTAAAACGAGAAAAATCATCAATAATTACAAAGCCATATCTTTTTCCACTAAGACTTGGAGTTTTGATAGGACCAAAAAGATCAATGTGAATGAGTTCAAGAGGATGATTTGTTGAAACAAAGTTTTTAGAGTGAAAACTACTTTTAACTTGTTTTCCTTTCACACAAGCTTCACAAACTTTGTCTTTTTCAAAATTGATTTTTGGAAGTCCTTTTACTAATTCTAAATTTGCCAATTTAGAAATAGTGTTTAAGCTTGTGTGACCGGCTCGTTTGTGCCAAATCCATTTATCTTTTTCAATGGAAACAAAACAAGATTCAGTAGGTAAATCATCAAGATAAAGTTCATATAAATTCTTTTTTCTAAAACCGGAAAAGAAAACTCTACCCGAGGATGAGTGTTTAACCTCACATAGAGTTGGCTTAAAAATAACTTCAAAACCACATCCACGTACTGAACATTTTCTATTTTTGCAGAATTATTCTTACCAATAATACCTGTTCATTTAATTTGAGCTTTATCATTATTACCAAATGTGACCGATCCTCCATCCTTTATTTCTAATGACATGAAGCATTGCTTATCCCCTGTCATATGCTTTGAGCAACCACTGTCCAAGTACTAAGGCTTTCTTTTGTTGATTAGAGGATGAACCTGTATTAGAGTGTAAAAGAGACTTAGGTACCCATATAGCATTGGGTCCTTGTTGGTTAGTTTTTCCTCTTGTGAGAACCTTCCTTTTGTGATAACAAATAGACTCATGGTGCCCATGTTTACCACATAATGAGCATGCTGCCTTTTCATTGTTAGCTTTCTTCTTAGCATGACAAATTTTGGAAGTATGCCCAAGTTTTTTGCAAAAGGTGCATTTAGGCATATCCTCTCGTTTTTTAGGCAAGAAAAAATTTTCATATAATTTTTGTTTTTGAGAGCTTTTAAAACCAATTCCAGCGTTGTCAAATATTCCAGATTGAGACCCCATTATCTTTTAAAATGTTTCTGTAGATTTGACAAAGTTGGAAATATCAATTTTTAGTTCCCTAACCTCAGTTTTCAAAATTTCCTTTTCTGTATCCTCGTCAGGAGGATGAGTTTCAAGAATTTTTTGTTTCTCAGAATTTTGAAAGTGAGATTGCTGCAGATCTTGAATGATTTTAACATATTCATCATTCTTTTTCTGTAGCTCCTCATTTTGTTTCTTTATCTCAACAAGTTGGTTTTTTTGAAACATGCATTTTTGAGATAAAGTGTATGAGTCATTTAAAAGGCTATCAAATTCAATTTCTAATTTTTCACAATTAGGACATAGATCAGAAATACTTACCTTTTCATTTTCTGATTTTGCCATGAGACATAGGTTGGCCTCTTCTTCCTTTTCTTGCTCCGAGGATGACTCATCACTATCATCCCAAGTGATCATCATGGATTTGTTTTTGTATGGAAATTTTCTAGAGTTCCTTTTGTTGAGAGGACACTTAGTTTTATAGTGTCCCATCTTGTTGCATCCATAACAAGTTATTTGACTTTTGTCAATTTTTTCTTTATGAGGAGGTCCTCTATTATGTCATCTTCTGGTTAGCATCCTCTGGATTTTTCTGGAAATCAGAACGAGGTCATCCTCATCCTCAGACAGAGGATACTCTGCGTTTTCCTTTGTTATGACATCTTCATTCTTCTTGGAGCTTTCTGTTTGGCTGGTTTTTAGAGCAATCATTCTTCCCTTTTTGTTTGGTTTATCAGCCAATAACAATGGTTCATGAGCTCTTAGAGTTCCAACCAAATCTTCTAATTTCATGTTGGTCAAATCTCTTGCTTCTGTAATGGCAGTTACCATTGGCCTCCATTCTTTTGGTAAACTCCTTAGAATTTTTCTTATCCTTTCTTGAACGGAGTATACCTTCCCAAGAGATCTCAAGTTATTCAATATGATGGTTAACCTTGAGAACATTTCATCAATGGTTTCATCCTCCTTCATTTCGAATAGTTCGAAATCCCTTACTCCCATATCTATCCTTGCTTCTTTTACATGACTTGATCCTTCATGATGAATTCTTAGAGTATCCCATAGCTCTTTAGCGTTTTTGCATTCTTCAACTCTGTCATACTCTTCCCTGCACAAAGCACACGTTAGAAATAAATGAGCTTTAGAGTTTAGGAGTACCTTTGCATTTTCATCAGCCGTCCATTGTGCTTGAGGTTTCTCATCGGAGGTTGCATCTGCGTTGTTGGTCCTGATGACATGATCTCCATTTTCCACCACAGACCACATGTTGTTGTCTTGTGATATGAGAAATAGCCTCATCTTACCTTTCCAATGATAGTAATCTGTACCATCAAAGTAGGGAGGTCGACTGGATGATCCTCCTTCAGGGATGTACTTAGCTTTTGACATATTTCTTTTTGGATCTTTTTCTCTTACACTGCTAGGTGTATTTTTTTAGAAAACCTTGCTTGAGGTTTCTCATCGGAGGTTACATCTGCGTTGTTGGTCCTAATGACATGATCTCCATTTTCCACCACAGACCACATGTTGTTGTCTTGTGATATGAGAAATAGCCTCATCTTACCTTTCCAATGATAGTAATCTGTACCATCAAAGTAGGGAGGTCGACTGGATGATCCTCCTTCAGGGATGTACTTAGCTTTTGACATATTTCTTTTTGGATCTTTTTCTCTTACACTGTTAGGTGTATTTTTTAGAGAACCTTGCTCTGATGCCAATTGTTGTAGCTAAATATCACTAGAAGGGGGGTTGAATAGGGATTTTGCTGTTAAAAACAATTTTTAAGTGTTTTAAAAACTATCCTCTTGCAGAGGATGGCTAGCTCGAGGATGGGATTTTTAAATCGTTAGATCTAAGCTGAGTAAAAGAGTAGGAGCAGAATATGAGGGACACACACACAATTTTATACTGGTTCACCCAAAGATGGCTACGTCCAGTCCTCACACCCTTGTGAGATTTCACTAACTTTCAAAACAGATCAATCCTCAACCCGAGGATGATTACAACCGTGTATTATCAAGCTTCACCAAGCTTACAATCAATTTCCAAATATTTCCAAGCTTCACTCACTAGGAAATTACAAAGTAGAATGAGAGTGATTGATACTTAATACTTTCTCAAAAGATATACAAAGATATAGTGTAGGATCAAAGAAAGTAATAAGGGAGGATGTGATTTGCTTCTTGAAAGCTTTAAGATGCTTGATCTTTTTATGCAAGTGTGTTGTGTGTCTTCCAATGGAGAGCTTGTATGCATTTTATAGAGATCCAAGCCCTTGATGACCGTTGGAGCTCATTTTCAAAGGATCCAAGGTTTTCATCAAAATTACAGAACTGCCACTCAGCTTGTTAGGCTTAGGCAGAACCATCCTCTTGCAGCATAGTCTTTGATCTTGACATGTCCTTGCTTTTTCACTTTAATCAGAGTGCAAGGCTGTTTCTGAGCTGCATTTTTCGAAGTCTTTAAGGTCTAGGTTGGCTTCATCTTTTGAGGTGATGTGGACAAGAGAGAAAAAGCCACTTTATGACATAGGACTGTCATACTCAGTCCGAGGATCAGATCTGGCAGCAACATGTGATCTTCCATTTTTGGCTTGTTTCAAGTTGCCTTTTGCTAACTTGACTTCCTTATGCATTAAAACGTGCAAGCCCATTAAATGATCAGATTTTGACATTTGCACATGCTTGATAGGTTGCTTTCACTTTTGCTAGCCTTTTCCTTTACATACTAGATCTAGCCATATTCACCTTTTTCTTTTGACCTTTTGACTCTAGCTTTGAATGCTTTGTTTATTCATTTTTGACATTGATATACAATTGAATAAACACAATATTCTGGTGAGAAATCAGATTGTCCAGATCTGGAGATATTGCAAATTGCAACAATTTCCATCCTCGCGCTTGCAGCAATTTCCATCCTCACGAGGGTTTTCCATCCTCAGGCCAGAATTACTTTTTCCTTCTTTTTGCCTTAATGATTAATGACCTATTAACTTAAATGAATACACTCAAGAGCACATGTTAGTCATTAACCACAATCATAATCTCTTAAGTAATTTTGTTATCATTAAAATCATTTGAGAGATTTTGTCTCAACAATCTCCCCCTTTTTGATGATGACAAAATTCTTTAGATTATGATTTTAAATAAGACAAAGATAAAATGTTTATGCTCCCCCTCAATTATATGTGTAATAATTTTTAAAACTAAAAATCATTACTCCCCCTAAATGTATGCCAAAGTGTTGAAATAACATGATTCTAATCATACAAATGACATCATGATAATTAGATAATAATTTAAAGATTTGTTCAACAAAGCATAAACATGGGTTCATAAGCAACACAACAATATCA
>NC_021166.2:38271438-38297401 GCF_000331145.2 Cicer arietinum | reverse complement strand
TTGGGTCCTTGTTGGTTAGTTTTTCCTCTTGTGAGGACCTTCCTTTTGTGATAACAAATAGACTCATGGTGCCCATGTTTACCACATAATGAGCATGCTGTCTTTTCATTGTTAGCTTTCTTCTTGGCATGACAAATTTTGGAAGTATGCCCAAGTTTTTTGCAAAAGGTGCATTTAGGCCTAACCTCTCGTTTTTTAGGCAAGAAAAAAATTTCATATAATTTTTGTTTTTGAGAGCTTTTAAAACCAATTCCAGCCTTGTCAAATATTCCAGATTGAGACCCCATTATCTTTTAAAATGTTTCTGTAGATTTGACAAAGGTTGAAATATCATTTTTTAGTTCCCTAACCTCAGTTTTCAAAATTTCCTTTTCTGTATCCTCGTCAGGAGGATGAGTTTCAAGAATTTTTTGTTTCTCAGAATTTTGAAAGTGAGATTGCTGCAGATCTTGAATGATTTTAACATATTCATCATTCTTTTTCTGTAGCTCCTCATTTTGTTTCTTTATCTCAACAAGTTGGTTTTTTTGAAACATGCATTTTTGAGATAAAGTGTATGAGTCATTTAAAAGACTATCAAATTCAATTTCTAATTTTTCACAATTAGGACATAGATCAGAGATACTTACCTTTTCATTTTCTGATTTTGCCATGAGACATAGGTTGGCCTCTTCTTCCTTTTCTTGCTCCGAGGATGACTCATCACTATCATCCGAAGTGATCATCATGGATTTGTTTGTGTATGGAAATTTTCTAGAGTTCTTTTTGTTGAGAGGACACTTAGTTTTATAGTGTCCCATCTTGTTGCATCCATAACAAGTTATTTGACTTTTGTCAATTTTTTCTTTTTGAGGAGGTCCTCTATTATGTCCTCTTCTGTTTAACATCCTCTGGATTTTTTTGGAAATCAGAACGAGGTCATCCTTATCCTCAGACAGAGGATACTCTGCGTTTTCCTTTGTTATGACATCTTCATTCTTCTTGGAGGATGAGCTTTCTGTTTGGCTGGTTTTTAGAGCAATCATTATTCCCTTTTTGTTTGGTTTATCAGCCAACAACAATGGTTCATGAGCTCTTAGAGTTCCAACCAAATCTTCTAATTTCATGTTGGTCAAATCTCTTGCTTCTGTAATGGCAGTTACCATTGGCCTCCATTCTTTTGGTAAACTCCTTAGAATTTTTCTTATCCTTTCTTGAACGGAGTATACCTTTCCAAGAGATCTCAAGTTATTCAATATGATGGTTAACCTTGAGAACATTTCATCAATAGTTTCATCCTCCTTCATTTCGAATAGTTCGAAATCCCTTACTCCCATATCTATCCTTGCTTCTTTTACATGACTTGATCCTTCATGATGAATTCTTAGAGTATCCCATAGCTCTTTAGCGTTTTTGCATTCTTCAACTCTGTCATACTCTTCCCTGCACAAAGCACACGTTAGAAATAAATGAGCTTTAGAGTTTAGGAGTACCTTTGCATTTTCATCAGCCGTCCATTGTGCTTGAGGTTTCTCATCGGAGGTTGCATCTGCGTTGTTGGTCCTGATGACATGATCTCCATTTTCCACCACAGACCACATGTTGTTGTCTTGTGATATGAGAAATAGCCTCATCTTACCTTTCCAATGATAGTAATCTGTACCATCAAAGTAGGGAGGGCTACGTCCAGTCCTCACACCCTTGTGAGATTTCACTAACTTTCAAACAGATCGATCCTCAAACCGAAGATGATTACAAACTGTGTATTATCAAGCTTCACCAAGCTTACAATCAATTTTCAAATATTTCCAATCTTCACTCACTAGGAAATTACAAAGTAGCATGAGAGTGATTGATACTTAATACTTTCTCAAAGGATATACAAAGATATAGTGTAGGATCAAAGAAAGTAAGAAGAGAGGATGTGATTTGCTTCTTGAAAGCTTTAAGATGCTTGATATTTTTATGCAATTGTGTTGTGTGTTGTCCAATGGAGAGCTTGTTAGCATTTTATAGAGATCCAAGCCCTTGATGACCGTTGGAAATCATTTTTCAAAGGATCCAAGGTTTTTCATCATAATTACAGATCTGCCATTCAGCTTGTTAGGCCAGGCAGAACCCATCCTCACGCAGCACAGCTTTGATCTTGACAAGTCCTTGTCAATTCTCTTTTATCAGCAATGCACAGTTGTTATTTGACCATGTGAGCTGCATTTTTCGAAGACTTTAAGGTCTAGGTTGGTTTCATCTTTTGAGGTGATGTTGACAAGAGAGAAAAAACCACCCTATGACATAGGACTGTCATACTCAGTCCGAGGATCAGATCTGGCAGCAACATGTGATCTTCCATTTTTGGCTTGTTTCAAGTTGCCTTTTGTTAACTTGACTTCTTCATGTATTAAAACGTGCAAGCCCAATAAATGATCTGATTTTAGCCTTTGCACATGCTTGATGGGTTGCTTTCAACATAGCTGTTCCATCCTCGGCCTATTCTGCCATCCTCACAGATTTAGATCTAGCTATTCTTGTCATTTTCCTTTTGGCCTTCTAACTTTTATTTCAAATACTATTTCTTTGACTTAGCTATATATTTCTTTAATGAATAAAAGCATTTGTACTGATGAGGTCACAACTTGGGCAGATTTGGAGATTTTCACTTTGCAGCCCATCCTCGCGAGGTGTTCTTGATCATATGCCATCCTCACGTGGTTTTCTTGATCATAAGCCATCCTCAGGCCAAAATCATATTTTCCTTCTTTTTGCCTTAATGATTAATAACCTATTATCTTATATGAATACACTCAAGAGCACATGTTAGTCATTAACCATAATCATAATCTCTTAAGTAATTTTGTTATCATTAAAATCATTTGAGAGATTTTGTCTCAACAAACACATCTACCAAAATAATTGATGTGTACCATTTTGCATATTCAATATCAAATAGTGTTCCATTGTTTCATATACCCACAAATTTGTTGTACATAGTTCCTTCAAGAATGTTAATCTCAAATCCAGAAATAAAAGCTCACGCTTACTTCAATTTTATCCCCTAAAAATATGAAACACATATTTGCTAATAACAAATAAGATCGTGTATAATTTAAAATTTGAATTTATAAACAAAAGAATTAAACCTTAACATCACCCATCAAGACCATTTCCAGCGTAAAATTTATGTTTTGACGTTGACACGAACAATGTCACAACTTTATCCACCAAATTCCATGAATCCTTATTTAGAGAAATTGAAGCAACAAAATCTGATTTTTTTCGGAGAAAGATAAACACAAAAATGAATAACGAATTTTGGTAAAAAAAAATAACCAATAAGGAATTGTGTATATAGTAGATAATGTGAATGATATTTATAAGAGAGATACAAAAAATGAGAGATCATTAGAGACGGTTAACGGAATACGACGAATTAAGAAGAATAATTTTTTTAATTAAATTAATTTGAAGTGGCGGTTGCTAAAGTAGTGCTTTAAAAATAATTACCTTTCAATTGGCCACTCAATTGAAATGTGAAATGTCAGGTTGTGCGTTATATTTTTTTTTAATTTATTTTCTTATTTTTTAATTGGTCATTCACTTCTGCATTTCTCATGTAATAGAAGTTTTTTTTTTTTTAAAAAAAATCTTTTTATTTTTAATTTATTTTTCTTATTTTTTAATTGGCCATTAACTTCTCAACTGACGCATATAAAAAACTGTCGCTTTTTATTTTTAATTCATTCCTTTTATTTTTTAATTGGCCATTAACATAAACACGTATTATTTCTATTAATAGAAACTTGATATTTTCTTAACACTCTAGTTTGTTGACACGTGTCAAACTTGCCAATTTATCATGTTTGCTTTATTATAATGTATAGATTATTATCATCTTTCATTTGTGATGAATCATTGTTATACCAAAACCGTTTTTGAAACCGATTTTCAAAACGAAATTGTACGCAAGTCTATCATGATCAATTAAACTCTTAAAAGAAAGACTTTATTCAGCGTCTTCTAGAATTCATTGGACATGTTGTCTAACAAATTAACCAACAATTCAATTGCCTCAAGCCTTTTGATTTGTGTGTTCCCCAAAAAATGTTTGATAATGGGCAAATGCAACATAATTAATATGTCCTCCAATGTCATCGTTAGGACGATGGTAGTACATTCCAATGATAAATAATCGAACAAGAATTGCTCGAACGCGTGAGATAAAAATTCGTCAAAAAAATAATTTAGAATGCAATAGATACATTGTCAATGTAAAACTATTTACAATAACAAAAATGAAAATTGTTTATTTTTCTATGTCATACAATTCAAGTGGGGTAAAATTAGATAGTTTGGAGGAATACAACGATTGTGGTTAAATGATAGTATAAATTTTTTTTATAATGTGAGTGCGTGTCCTTTTTTCTCTATAATTTAAGGGTTTTTAAGAATAAAAGATATAAGCTCTCCATCATTTATTTATTACTCTCTTTGTCCCAAAATAATATTGCATTTGATCATTTTGAAAATATTAATAAAAGAGGATAAATGAAAAAGGAATAATATGAATTTTACAAAATTAATTATGGCGCATTCTAATTATGATAAATAAAAAATAAAAGAATAATAAATTAATAATATTAATTAAAAAATATAATTAAAAAAATAAATTAAAGTTAGATTGAAAATTAAAAAACGTTGTTTTTAAGACAAATATTTTTTTTTTCAAACGGCATATTTATGAAGTCCTATTTTACAAGTGATACATATCTGGCAAGCAAATCACACTTTATACCAAAACGACGGTATTTGAAACCCAAAATGAAATCGAAATGAGTTGGACATGGAGAGCACAAACCATAACCGAAACTCGAGTTCCAAATTACACGTCCTCACATTTCATAACGACTTTCTCATCATTCAATAGACCTCATTCTTCTTGCCTCGTTCCAACGGTTTTCTCTCTCCATTTTCCATTTCTCAAATCTGCATTCACAACTTCAATTGCAACCAGTTGCAGAAGCAACAATGTCGCTATCGGATTCTGAAACTTCCAATGGCGGTGGTGCATCGGAGTATAAGCCTTTTCGGCATATCAGCCGCGATAGTGAGATCCCTTTCGCATCTCCTTCTTTCATTTTTTTCCTTCATTTTCCTTTTGTTTCTCGAGAAAAGTTGGGAAAATATACATGCAACGTTTTTGTAGCTCTGAAGGTTCGAATTATTTTGCCATTCTGAGATGCAAAATAGAGCTCAATATCAACATCTATGTAGCATCATAGTTCGGTAGCGGGTGTAATTATGATGCAAATCTTGATATTGCAACAAAATGCAGACAATTAGAACTACTCTATGTAATGCCATTTGGGGAGACCAGAGACCTTTAAAAAAATTATATTGCGTCTATAATTATGACTGTATATCACAATTCATAATTTATAACAATGTTATATATGTAATATGGACATTGTATATCGAATGCATGTTCAGGTGTCAGATTCATTGTCCGATACCAACACTACACTAGGATATTCATTTGGTTATGAAGTTAGATTTCTGAACACCGTACGTGAAAAAGCTTATAGAGTATAGACATGATTTAACTTTTAAACTATTTTCATAAACACTTCTAAGTGCACCATAATAACTTATTAAGTACTATGCATGTGTTGCCTTCACTTTTTTGACTTGGTTCCTAATTCTTTTCATGGTTTTATGTTCATAGGATTATTATATGAAATGCTTACATCAGCAAAGTCAGGGGATTCAAAAGCATGGAAGGTGGGGATTTAATATGGATATCTAGCACTTCTTCTGTGTGGTTCATCTTTAGTTAATTCAACTTGACAACCGATGTTGGTCGTTTTTTCTGATTTTCACAAGGTGCTAATTATGGATAAAGTTACTGTGAAAGTTATGTCACACTCATGTAAAATGGCAGATATTACAGACCAGGAAGTTTCTTGTAAGAACTCTTAAGTGATATGGCTTTTTTGAGTTTACTTCTTTTTCTGCATTTCTTTTTTTGAGAACCCATTTTCTCTGACAGATGGCACAGGAGAAAAATTTAACTAGCTTCATAAGAAGCATTTCTCACTGTCAATAAATGGACAAACACTTAAGAAGTGAGTGTTGGTGCTAAAACTCTTTATTACCTAGAGTTTTAAGAAAACTGACAAAGAGATTAGAAGTGTTTCTCATATATGTGATTGTGTGCGATTCTAAGTGAGTGGAGAAAAAGAATATATCATTCATGACAACAGCTATCATTCATTTAACCCATAATATTATGTTGCACATGATGTTAGTTAATCTTATACTTGAATATTGAGCATTTATAAGATGTTTTCTGCTGTTCGCTGTTTTTTACGTTTTCCCCTGATATTCAAGTAACAAACTTTTATGCATTACAAGTTATGTGGTTACCCTGTTAAAATATTTATGTAGTATAACTTGTTGGTATTTCACTGCAGTGGTGGAAGACCTTTTCCGGAGAAGGCAACCATTGCCATCATTGGATGCTGTTTATTTCATTCAGCCTTCGAAAGAAAAGTAATTTTGTTTCTCAATTAGAATTTTATATTTTTTATGCCGGCAACTTATACAAAAAATCATGTAAAAATAAAAAAATTGTTTTATCGTTCAAGGAAAAGTCTTCCTTAATAACACAACATTAGTGACAATTTCATAGATTTATAACACCACTTTTGTCTTACACTTGCTTATTCCATGTACTGATAGCTAGCCTGTCTATCTGCTTCTTTCCCATCATTATTTCAATATTCATGGAAGCAAAGGATTTCAAAATGTATCGAAACAAGAAATTCTCTCGGTATGTTTAATTATTTGTTTTGAGAAAGATTTTTGCAAGAATCTTATGGGGAACTTGCATTATATTATCAATGTTGGGATAGGTTGATATAATTTTCTATAATTTAATGACAAATATCTTTGTAAATAATAATGATTGGAGAGAGATGGTATGTTAAATAAAAAAAATAAACAGGTTTCCTAATGTATCATTCTTCTTATTAGCTTATAGAGACGGACAAAGATTGTTTCCAGGATTAGAACCTTGAACCACCTAGTTAGTACTTTTTGGATGTCCCACTGTCCCTTAGCTCACCAACCAAGCAACCTATTTGGGACAAACCTTTACTTGTATTTACATAAATCATAGAAAACTTCCTTAAGTATTGTTGTCTGCTCCAAAGTTTGTGAATTAGTAAGTTGTGACACATACACAACATGTGTATTTGGAGTGCATAGGGTATTAGTAGAGATACAAAAAATAAAACAGGACAACCTTTGCCACGAGACTTGTACAACATAACATATTTGTTAGTGCATGAATTTTTTTGTCTTTCATAAATACCATGTTGATGTATCTTATTCCTATTCCAGGTATTACAGCACACTTCTCCATGTTCCCTGTCTTGAATAATACATTTGTCCCTTCTTTTACAATCATTAAATTAGACCAGAGTCCATATACTCAACTATCCAAACTTGAATATGAGTGATATTCAATTAGCATTGCAAACTCCAAACAAACTCAGATGTCTAATCCAAACACAACACAAAAATAGACTGAAAATATAATATCTGTAGGAAATTGGGTCTTTTTAGCCATTTGGAAATGAATGTGATATTGTAATCTGCAATAGTTAATGTTAAAATATTATATTATAATGTAAATTAGGGTTGTTTAATACTCTTTGTCTATATAAAGAAATTCCGTTGAGGTTATTCAATATGTCTCTCAATACTCTTTATATTCAGCATGGTATCTAGAGCCTATTGAGAGACAACCCTAATCGCCAACTACCCGGTGGACCCACTGTCTCCGGTGAATATTTTTTCTTTCTTTTTCGGCAAACCGTGATCTCAACTCTGGTTTCCCCTCTCTGCCTTTGATACGCTGATTCCTCAATTTTTTGTCCATCCGTTCACGCTCTATCGTCTGTCGTCACTGTTTTTGAGAATTTTTTTCGACGAACAACCACTCCAGCAGTGTCGTACACCCCAGATCAGCAAAATCCTTCATTCGCGTAATCAGAAACATCCACACGCACCCACACACGCCGCCTGCCATCACGCGCACGTGAGATCCACGCGCCGCTTACAACCACTGCGCGTGACAGCGCGTCTGACAGCCGTTCACGGTGCCGCTTCTTCCATAGCACTCGCCTCAGCCTCCTGCTTCCATATCAGCCCTCAGTTTTCAGTTTCGAGTTACGGATATACGAGTTCCAGTTCAAACAACCCCTGTTTTCCCGGTTCCGACGCGTTTTCTGACACTCTTTACTAACCATGACGTCTCAGTCTGAAACAAAGAGCATTTTCACCAACTACATCACTTCTTCTCTCTCTGTTAAAAATGGAATGGATCAAATTATGATAGTTGGGCCGCCGACATCAAACTATGACTACGTGGTCAAGGTTATGAGGTCCATCTCACTCAAAACCCTGAAAAGGTGAGTGTGACTGAAACATCCAAATGGAAAAAGATTGATGCTCAGTTGTGTAGTGTCATTAAGTCTACACTTCATCCAGATGTTAAACCGATTTTCCGTCCGCATTTCACGTGTGAATCGGTTTGGAGTCAAGCAAATGCACTCTATACTAACGACACACAATGTTTCTATGGAGTTTGTCACCTCTTGTTGAATATCATTACTCCGAAGACACTTGATGGCTCTATTTCTTCATATCTTGGCACCGTTCATAGTGAACTTCATGACTTTAATGAGCTTCTCCCTCCTGCTGCAAGTAATCCAGTTGAACAGAAGAAGGAGTTGGATCAACGCAGCACCTTCTTCATGCTTCTTGCACTCTATGGTCTACCCCATGAGTACTCTGCAACTTGTGATCAAATTTTGGGGTCTGTTACTGTTTTGGATATGTCTACTACCTCAGCGATCGTCCTTCGAGTACCAACAAAACATCCAGTTGAGCATTCTATTACTTCAGTTCCGGGTGACACTGTTGCCCTTGCTTCTCAGGGACATAATCAGAATCGTTCTCGTGGAGGACCATCCAACTCTAAGCCTCGTCCCAAATGTGAGCATTGTAATCGGCTTGGACACACTATTGGTCGCTGTTGGGAGTTGCATGGTAAGCCTTCGCCTTTAATAAATGCAACCCAACTTGATCCTTATGCCACAATTCATACTACACCATCTCCACAACGCTCCCCGGAAAATTATGAAGATTTTCTCTGATGGGTTAAGAGTCATTCGAACTCTAGTTCTCCTACTTCAGTTGCACATACTGGTAACTCATCTGTTTACCTCTCTCACTCATCTTCTCTCGGCCCTTGGGTTCTTGATTCTGGTGCGTCTGATCATGTTACTGGTAATAAAGGTCTCTTTTCTTCACTCTCTACATTTGGTTTTTTTTACCTATTATAACTTCTGCCTATGGTACTCAAACCCGGTCTCAAGGAGTTGGCGATGTCCACATTCTCCCTTCCATCTTAGTTGCATCTATTCTCTATGTACCTGGATGCCCCTTTAATTTATTTTCAGTTAGTCGATTGACCCGGTCTCATGATTGTATTATTACTTTCACTAATGATAATGTTAACTTGCAGGACCGGAGTTCGGGACGGACGATTGGCGTCGGATGTGAGTCACAAGGCCTCTATTACCTTTCTACATCTTCCAAGATATGCTCTGCCACAGAGTCCCCTCATATTATCCATGCTCAGCTAGGACACCCAAGTCTTACCAAACTACAAAAACTGGTGCCTAGTTTGTCTAAGTTGTCTACTTTACATTGTCATGTCAAATAGGGAAACACACCGGTAGTAATTTTCCTGATCGAGTCAATAAAAGAGTATCTTCTCCCTTTGCTTTAGTTCACTCTGATGTTTGGGGTCCCTCTTGTACTGTGTCTACTTTAGAGTCTAAGTATTTTGTTACTTTTATTGATGATTAATTTATTTTCAGTTAGTCGATTGACCCGGTCTCATGATTGTATTATTACTTTCACTAATGATAATGTTAACTTGCAGGACCGGAGTTCGGGACGGACGATTGGCGTCGGATGTGAGTCACAAGGCCTCTATTACCTTTCTACATCTTCCAAGATATGCTCTGCCACAGAGTCCCCTCATATTATCCATGCTCAGCTAGGACACCCAAGTCTTACCAAACTACAAAAACTGGTGCCTAGTTTGTCTAAGTTGTCTACTTTACATTGTCATGTCAAATAGGGAAACACACCGGTAGTAATTTTCCTGATCGAGTCAATAAAAGAGTATCTTCTCCCTTTGCTTTAGTTCACTCTGATGTTTGGGGTCCCTCTTGTACTGTGTCTACTTTAGAGTCTAAGTATTTTGTTACTTTTATTGATGATTATTCTCGTTGTACGTGGTTACTTTTAATGAAAAATAGAGCTGAACTGTTTTCCATTTTTGAGCAATTTTATCAAGAAATTAAAACTCAATTTGGAGTTTCCATTCGTACCTTAAGAATTGATAATGCTCGGGAATGTTTGTCCCATCAATTTCAAACTTTTATGGCTTCCAATGGTATTCTACACCAAACATCATGTCCCCATGCACCCAGCAAAACGGGGTAGCCGAACGCAAAAATCGACATCGTCTTACCAAACTACAAAAACTGGTGCCTAGTTTGTCTAAGTTGTCTACTTTACATTGTCATGTCAAATAGGGAAACACACCGGTAGTAATTTTCCTGATCGAGTCAATAAAAGAGTATCTTCTCCCTTTGCTTTAGTTCACTCTGATGTTTGGGGTCCCTCTTGTACTGTGTCTACTTTAGAGTCTAAGTATTTTGTTACTTTTATTGATGATTATTCTCGTTGTACGTGGTTACTTTTAATGAAAAATAGAGCTGAACTGTTTTCCATTTTTGAGCAATTTTATCAAGAAATTAAAACTCAATTTGGAGTTTCCATTCGTACCTTAAGAATTGATAATGCTCGGGAATGTTTGTCCCATCAATTTCAAACTTTTATGGCTTCCAATGGTATTCTACACCAAACATCATGTCCCCATGCACCCAGCAAAACGGGGTAGCCGAACGCAAAAATCGACATCTCATTGAAACCACACGAACCTTACTTCTCCATGGCAATGTTCCATTCCATTTTGGGGGGGGGGATGCAATCTTAACGGCGTGCTACCTTATCAATCGTATGCCGTCTTCTGTTCTTGATGGCAATATCCCTAATTCGGTCCTCTTTCCCCATACCTCTCTTCACCCACTACCACCTTATGATTTTAGGTCCATGTGTTTTGTCCACAATTTATCTCCTGGATTGGACAAATTGTCAGCTCGGCCGCTCAAGTGTGTCTTTCTCGGTTATCATTGGTCCCAAAAGGGCTATCGTTGTTATTCTCTCACACTACACCGCTACGTTACATCAGCTGATGTTACCTTTTTCGAGTTTGTACAATATTTTAAACCTGCCCATATAGCTATTGAGCCCCATCAGGACATTAATCTCGAACCTCCTCAAGTAGTTATCCCTATCCCACCCACTCATTCCTATCAAACCTGTCGAGTTTGCCCTCCAACCTCCACGACCACTACAAACATATCAGCGTCATCGCTTATCCTCTGTTGTGCCTGTTCCTGTTCCCATCACAGACTCTCCTCTGACGCCACCTCCGGATCCGGCCCTGCCACCTGAGCATGACATTCCCATTACCCTTATTAAGGATATTCGCACCACCCATAATCCATCTCCTCATTATATTGATTTGTGTTATCATCGTCTTTCTCTGTTACATTACACTTGCTTGTCCTCTTTGTCTTCTGTTTCTATTCCTAAAACTACAGGTGAAGCATTATCCAACCCTGAGTGGAGAGAAGCAATGCTTGATGAATTGTGTGCTCTACAAAGTAATGGTACTTGGGAATTGGTTCCTTTACCTCATGGGAAGTCGTTAGTCGGGTGTCATTGGCTTTATACAGTGAAGGTTGGTCCTGATGGTAATATTGATCAATTTAAGGCTCGTTTGGTAGCAAGGGATATACTCAGATTTTTGGGTTGGATTACAGTGAAATTCTCACCTGTTGCCAAAATGGCATTTGTCAGACAGTTTTTCTCCATTGCAGCAATTTGACATTGGCCTCTCCATCAACTTGACATTAAAAATGCTTTTTTGCACGGTGATCTTGAAGAGGAAGTTTATATGGAGCAACCACTAGGTTTTGTTGCTCAGGGGGAGTCTTCCACCATGGTTTACACAGGTCCCTTTATGGTCTTAAACAATCTCCTAGAGCTTGGTTTGACATATTCAGCTCGGTAGTACAAGAGTTTGGTATGATCCGTAATGAAGGCGATTACTCTGTATTTTATCATCACTCAACCTAAGGGTGCATCTATCTTATTGTTTACGTGGATGACATTGTTATAACGTAGTGATCTGCAAGGAATACTCCAGTTAAAACAACATCTCTCAAATAAATTTCAGACGAAAGACCTTGGTAAACTCTGTTATTTTTTGGGTATTGAAGTAGCCCAATCCAAGGATGGCCTTGTAATTTCACAAAGAAAATATTCTATAGATATTCTTGAAGAAACATACCTATTAAATGCCAAGTCAGTTGATACTCCTATGGATCCAAATGTCAAACTCCTACCCAATTAGGGGGAGCCTCTATCAGATTCAGGAAGATATAGGAGATTGGTTGTAAAATTAAACTATCTCACAGTCACTCGTTCTGACATTTCCTTTACTGTCAATGTGGTAAGTTAGTTCTTAAATTCTCTTTGCCAAGAACATATGGATGCTGTAATCCAGATTCTTAAATACATCAAAAGTGCACCTGGAAAAGGTCTCATTTATGAAGATAGAGGACATACTCAGATAATTGACTACTCAGATGCCGATTGGGCAGGCTCACCCATAAATAGACGATCAACTTCCAGGTATTGTGTACTTGTCGGAGGAAATTTAATATCTTGGAAGAGTAAGAAACAAAATGTTGTTGCAAGATCCAACGTTGAGGCAGAATACAAGGCCATAACACTAGTAACATGTGAACTCATCTGGTTGAAACAATTACTAAAAGAACTTCAATTTGAAGAGGCCATCACAATTACACTAATATGTGATAATCAAGCTGCATTGCACATTGCCTCGAATCCTGTTTTTCATGAGAGGACCAAACATATTGAGATTGACTGTCATTTTGTTAGAGAAAAGATCGAATCGGGTGACATCATCACTAGCTTTGTCAATTCCAATGATCAGTTAATAGATGTTTTTACAAAGTCATTGCGAGGTCCTAGAATTAGTTATATATGTAACAAGCTAGGTGCATTTGATTTATATGCTCCAGCTTGAGGGGGGTGTTAAAATATTATATTAGAATGAAAATAATTAGATTAGATGAGTTGTTAATATTTTGGTCCGTTAGCATTACCGTAAATTAGGATTATTTAATATTCTTTGTCTATATAGAAAAATCCAGTTGTGTTGTTGAAACACATGAGTTATTCAACATGTCTTTCAATACTCTTTATATTCAACAGTTAAGATAATTGAAACTTGCGAAGCGCTGACAACTACATACATACTATATCTTTCCAATAAATGTATTTCTATTAAACTTTAAATTAACAAAAAATGAATCTTTATTTATTTATTTATTACATTCATCAATATCACATTTAAAACAAAGAAAATTTTAGAACGGTCGTTTCCCATCTTAGATCTATTGGTTTTACATGCGCACAAGTATTTTTATTTTGTTCATTTTATATTCTAAATCTGGGTTAAATTATATTTCTGATCCTCTTTATCTCGGATTTTTGTTTTATTTTAACCCAATCATTTGTCTCACGCTAGAAACTACATATAAATAATCTCTTCCAATGAACATCATTCTATCAAACTTTAAAATTAAAATTGCACCATTTTTGTCCAGAACAATTATCGACATCACATTTAAAGCAAATCAAATTGTAATTATTTGTCTTTTTTCATCTTATATTTCAGATTCTATTTAGGAGTTAAATTATATGTCTGATGCTCTGTATATCTAATTTTATTTTCATTTTAACTCAGTCATCTGTGTCATCTTCCATGCATTATTTTCAACTGATTTTTTTTTCCTGCTTGTATCCTTTATTAATATTAAACATCTATTTTGCTAGCATGCAGTGTGGTCATGTTCTTGTCTGATATGTCTGGAAGGGAGCCCCTGTATAAGAAGTATGCATAGACTTTTGGTTTTCACAAATACAGTACTGTATCATCTTTTATACACTTGAGACCAAACTGATTGTTTCATTTCCTTTCTCTTTTTTTTGTTCCTATGATACTTTTCAGAGCCTTTATATTTTTCAGTTCACCGATCCCGAAGGAACTTGTAAACCACATCAAGTGTGATACAAGTGTCTTACCTCGCATAGGTGCATTGAGAGAGGTCAAGATTTGTTTTAACCTTCTTCTAGTAATTATGAGCAGATAATCACCGTCGAGTTGTTTTTGAATGATTATTTTTTGTTTTGTTTTGCAGATGAATTTGGAATACTTTCCAATAGATAGCCAGGTATATAATGATAAAATATTTCATGCTTCTAGCAATGTATTTCACTCATAAGATATTGGATTTGCATCATTGATTAGTAGTTTAGTCAGTTATTCTGTCAACTCAATTTAGACAGAGTATCATAAATCCTTTTTCTATAATTATTCTTGCTATTGTCTAAGATGTAAGAATAAACTATTTACATAGGTGAAGAAAGTAAAAGACAAAATACTTCATATTTTATTATTACAACCCTAAGTTGTTTATATAGGAAAAGAAATTACAATAGTAATACTTAGTAATAATGACAGAGTCATAAAATAAAAATAAACATAATAATATAAAATAATAGAGAATAAAATCTGATTTCTCTTGATTCTTCAACACCATCCCTCAAGTTGGTGCATAGATATCTGTCATGCCTAACTTGGCTATAAGTCGCTCAAAATTAGGTCTTGCCAAACTTTTTGTCAAGATATCAACAGTTTGCTGATTGGAAGTCACAAATGGCAGACATATAATTCTAGCATCAATTTTTTCTTTTATGAAATGGCGGTCAATCTCAATATGTTTGGTTCTATCATGTTGTACAGGGTTGTGAGCTATACTTATTGTTGCTTTGTTATCTCAGAACAATTTTAAGGGTCAACTTTCATTTTCAGTTCGTCCAAGAGTTTACGAATCCATAAAAGTTCACAGATTCCTTGAGCCATTGCTCTGAATTCAGCTTCTGCATTGCTTCGAGCAACAACCCTTTGTTTCTTACTTTTCCAAGTAACTAAATTTCCCCAAACATAGGCACAATATCTAGTGGTGGATTTTCTATCAATAATTGATCTTGCCCAATCAACATCTGTAAATATAGAGACTTCTCTGTCATTAGTTTTCTTGAAGCACAAACCCTTTTCAGGATTGGATTTCAAGTACCTTAAGATTCGATAAACTGCCTCCAAGTGTTCTTCATAGGGAGAATGCATGAATTGGCTTACAACACTCACAAAGAAAGCGATGTCGGGTCTAGTGTGGGCTAGATAAATAAGTTTGCCGACTAACCTCTAGTATCTTCCAATCTCAACAGGAACATTGCCTTTCTCCTAAAGTTTAGCATTTAATTCCATAAAGAGTATCTGCTGGTCTACACCCACTCATCCCAGTTTCTTCCAAGAGATCTATGATGTATTTTCTTTGAGAAACAACAATTCCCTTCTTTGAGTGAGCAACTTCCATACCAAGAAAATATTTAAGCGCGCCTAAATCTTTGATCTCAAATTCTTTTGTCAAATGTTTCTTCAATCTTTCCATCTCAACAATGTCATCTCATGTGAGAATAATATCATCTACATATACAATTAAAATTGCAATTTTACCAACATTAGAGAACTTCATGAACAAAGTATTATTTGATTGTTCCTGCATATATCCTTGCCTTTTGACCGATCGAGTGAATTTTTCAAACCAAGCCCTTGGAGATTGCTTGAGACCATAAAGGGATTTTTGTAATTTGCACACATTTGAACCAAATTTATCTTCAAAGCCAGGTGGGCTATCCATGTATACTTCCTCCTCCAAATCACCATTCAAAAAAGCATTCTTTACATCAAGTTGGTTAAGATCTAAATTCACTGCCAAGGACAAGAGAACTCTAATAGTGTTTAATTTGACAACAGGAGCAAAAGTCTCTGAGTAATCAATGCCATATGTTGGACTAAACCCTTTAGCAACCAAGCGTGCCTTGTATCTTTCAACTGTGTTATCAGAATTATATTTCACAGAAAATACCCATTTACAACCAACAGTATTCTTTCCTGTAGGTAACGTCATGACTCTCCAAGTTTGATTCTTCTCAAGAGCTCTCATCTCCTCAAGAAAAGCTTCCTTCCACTTTGGAATTTTTAGAGCCTCTTGTATATTTTTTGGAGCAGACAACTTAGAGGTAAATGCAGCAAATGAAGAAGACAATTTTGAGTATGACACATAATTAGACAAAGGATATTTAGTACATTATCTAACAGGTTTTCTAATTGCAATAGGAAGGTCTATATCAAGATACTCGACATGACTCTTAAGAATAGAAGAAGACTTATTTGTATCAAGATGATGTGTTGGATTATCTATTGGTTCAGAATCTTGGAAGGGTCGGAGAATGGGTCCTTCATTTCTCTATTTATGGTTTCTTCTTTCAAAGACATTTCCCTTCCAAGTAGGGTCAATTATAGTAAACCTGCTTTGTGTCTCTTTATCTGAGTCATTATGTTGTGGCATTTCAGGTGGTCCTTCATTATTATTGAGATCAAGAATTTGACCATTGTGATTTTGATTTGAAATTGTCTCCCCCGAATCTATCGAAACCTCATTCATAAGTGAATTGAGTTCCAATATGGATTCTTTGGCATTTTCTTTTGGTGCATCAATATAAGTCTCAAAATTTTGTGACAACACTATATCACTTATAGTAATGATGTTTTCAAAAGTAAAAGATGAATCTTCCTTAAAATTTCTCCCCTAAAGATGAATGTCAATAAAAATTGGTTGATTTTCAACAAAAGTAACATCCATGGTTACAAAAATTCTTTTTGATTTTGGTTCAAAACACCGATACTCCTTCTGAGTTGGAGAGTAAACGGTAAACACACATTTTATTGCTCGTGGCTCGAGTTTGTCAAGGTGTTTATGTTCATGAACAAAAGCATTGCAACCAAAAATTTTTAGTGGCAAATCAGCAGAGACACTAGTCAAAGGAAAACAATTTCGAAAAACATCAAAAAGGGTATGAAAATCTAAAACTTTAGATGGCATTGATTAATTAAATATGATGCAGTTAAAACAGCTTCGCCCCACAAATATTTTGGAACCTTATTTGCAAATAGTAAAGCTCTATCAACCTCAAGAAGATGCCTATTCTTTCTCTATGCAATTCCATTTTTTTGGGATGTATTAACACAAGAACTTTGATGAACAACCCCATTTGCAAGAAAAAAATCGGACAAAAGTATATTAAAATATTCTTTACCATTGTCACTTCTGAAGACTTTAATATTGGTTTGGTATTGAGTGTGCACCATTTTAAAGAAATTTTTGACAACCTGTCCAACTTCCGATTTTTCTTTCAATAAATAAACCCAACAAATTCTAGTATGATCATCAATAAAAGTTATAAACCATTTTTTATTAGAAAATGTGTTTATTCTATTAAGACCCCAAACATCACTATGAATAACTGTAAACGGTTTTTGTAACAGCCCATTTTTTTTAAAGAAAAACAAAAATTGAATTTCAGAAATTAAGAAAGAAATACTTTTGGATAAAATATTTAACTCGTAACATAACGACAAAAGTCAACAAATATTTACAAGCAGCGGAAAATAGTCTTTGAAACAAAACTCAAAGTATTTAAACAGTAAAATACACTGGGACTATGAGACCTATCAGACATAGCTCATACCCTAGGGTATTCTCGGCAGACACCTGTACCAAAGCACTGCCTCAAGAATTTTAACTCCCCACGTCACATCAAAAAGTGGTACATGGACCATCAAAACAAAAGTCAAGCTGACAATATAAGGTATAGGTACAATCTTCCAAAATAAAGTAACTATAACCGCAAAAGGAAGACATCTAGCCCCTATATACTATCTAATCTGATCATGCTACAAAAACTATACATCCTGGGTGATCTCCACACGCCCCGCAAGATCCTTCTGACACAACATCGATCAGGTATGACTAACTATCGTCTCATCTTCAGGGTACTAACTAGTAGGACGATCATGGATCTCATCTGAGGGCAAAACCCAGATTTCCACAATAATTGTAAAGGGTCACCAATCGAAATTAACAAATATCACATAGCATTTAAATTTCAAATTCACAAAATAACCTTTCAACTTAATATACACCTTGAAAGGGTTTTCATATGCCAAACATGCATAATCAAAGTTGAAAAATGAAGTTTTTAACAAAACTGCACTGTCGTATTCGAATACAACATCCTTGTATTCGAATACAGTGCTAATTCATAAGTCAGAAGCAAAATCAGTACAAATGTATTCGACTACAGCATCCTTGTAGCCGAATACAAATGCAAAAACATTGAAAAATCAGCACAACTATATTCGACTACAGCATCCTTGTAGCCGAATACAAGTGCTAAGTCAGTAGCAAAACTCACTTAAATGTATTCGAATACAAGCACCTTGTATTCAAATACAACTGCAGAATAATGCAGATTTCAGTTTCGAAAACGTTTCGAAATCATTCAACACTTACAACACAAAGTCAATCAATCACACTCATCAATTACGGCACAATCGCAAACAACAGTCATATGATCAGTAGCACCAAAATCGATAATCCAATTATGGCTAGGAGTGACACTAAGTAGAGCAGTATTTGGAAAATTACCTCTCTGAGCTATTGATCAAGAAGAAGTTTGAGACTCAAGAAGTTTGTACAATTGATCTAATTGTTCCTTGGTGAAAGGAGATGGGCTTGAAGGAGACTGCTTCTCTTGATCAGATGTACCAGCTTGGAGCGCATGACCTTCGTTTCTTTCTTTTTTCTTCCAATTTAGAGGTTTTCCATGGAGCTTCCAACATGTATCATGTGTGTGCCATGGACGTTTGCAATGTTCACACCATGGTTTCTTGCCATCGCTCTTCCCTTCTACATTCTTAGTGACTAGGGCAGAGCTTTCAACCTCACCAATAGAAGGTGACTTACCCATCATAACACTCTGTCTCGCCTCTTCTCTTTTAACTTCTGAGAACGCTTCCCGAAGTGATGGCAATGGTATCTTTCCCAATATTCTACATCGGACTTCATCAAGCCGCTTATTAAGCCCAACCAAGAACATGAACACACGGTCGTTCTCTTGTCTCTTAAGAAACACAACACTGTCCTCACAACACTTCGAATGATTATCATAGCAGAGATCCAATTCTTGCCATAGTGTCATTAACTCATTATAATATGTAGTGATATTTCTATCTCCTTGTTTGGCATGCCACAATCCTGATTTGAGATCGAAAATTTGAGAAGAATTCTGAATATCAGAATATGTTTCTTTGACAGCCTCCCAAACTTCCTTCGTAGTAGGAAAAAACATAAAAAGTTTTATAATAGTTGATTCCATATTACTAAGCAGCCAAGCAATAATAACAAAGTTCTCAGATTTCCAAAACCTGTAATTCGGATCAGTTGTGTCAGGCATTTGCATCTCTCTTGTTAGGAAACCATATTTTCCCTTACCGTCTAGTATCAATCTTGCGGTTTGGGACCATTGGACATAATTTTTTCCATTTAATTTATGGATTTCAACTTTGAGGGCATTAGAAGTTCCCTCATGGCAAAAAAAGTTATAAAAACTATTGTTAGATAAACCATTCCGGCCGCCTCGACCACTGCCTAAACCAATACTGTCGGCGTGGTTGACTACTTCATATTTTTTTATCCAAACCATCGCCGTTGTCGCCGCTACCCATAAGGGCTACCTTCCATGGGGTATTGTGTGCCATTAGTTTTAGCTCAGTTGGTTGGAGCGCCAAACCCTAATGGGTTGTGGAATGGTTTACAGAACCCTAACACTGATCCCATGAAGAAAGTAAAAGACAAAATACTTTCATATTTTATTACTAATAATATAAAATAAAAGAGAATAAAATGTGATTTCTCTTGATTCTTCAACAATAAGTTTACTGATTAATGAGAGAAAATTATTTAGGCATGATTAGGCTTCATTGCTTTTTCAGTTTTGAAATCTCGATATAGCAATGTTCTAATGGAATTTTTTATTGCAGTTTTCAATGAGATCAAAGTTAATAATGGACATGACATGAGCAATATATATTACCTTAACAACTTAACAAAAAATAAAGGCCTATGGAAATATGACAAATAAAGTAATATAATACATTATATATGCTCTTTAGGCCTAGTGATAGACTCCTATTAGCTTCTTTTGTTCAACTGTTGCCTTTTCTTGTGTTATGATTATCTTTCCTTAGTTTTGCACCGCACTGATGAATGTTAAGAGTTGGAGGTTTCTTTTGGAGAATAATATAAGTTGAAGAAGTGAGAAAGTATCCATTCCTTTATCACCATAGTCAATCATGCAATTTAGTTTCTAGCTGGTAAAACTTTTATCATAAGGGGTACGATCTTTCAGATATATGCTGGTATGGTGGAAAAACTTTTAAAATAAGGGATGTTTCAATTGTTTGAAAAAAAGGTGGATTGGTTGGTATGGATTGGCTTCCTGGATGTAACCCGTATGCCCCTTTCCAGATACAAGACTAATTTCTAAGTATAAGCAGGGGCTAAGAGAGAGTAAGGAAACAAAAGCAGAAGAGAAGGGAGGATTTTAGGGGAAGGAATAAAGTTAAGCTTCAATGCAGGTTTTTGTTAAATACACTCGGCCAATGTAAAGCATACCAAGACAACTCTGAACTTAAGCTAACGACAACAACTAAGCCTTATGCCACTAGGTGAAGTCAGTTACATGAATCAAACAACACAAATAGAAAGGTTAAAATTAAAAAGAGAACAAGAATAAGGAGAAGAACACTCGTGTTAATTAGTTTGACATATGATCTTGAATGCTCTCTACCGTATGGAACTAGATAAAAAAAAAGAACTAAAAGGGATTTTGAATGCTCTCTACCGTATGGAACTAGATCAAAAAAAAATGCAAGATTAGAGTAGAGTAGGATCAAAACATACCACTAGAAATCTCGAGTACGTAGAATAGGATCAAAGCATACCACTAGAAACCAATTCATCTAATGACACATAGATTCTTTAATAGAAGCTCCAACCGGTGCAGCAGGGCTCTCCCCTTAGATTTACGTGAGTTGAAATGCTCTAAGCACATGCTTCTCCTAAAACCCTTGGATGTCATCCATATTTTGTGAATGCCATTGTATTAAGAAGCTACTTCTTCAACTATGGTACTTGTTTTTGTATTTACTTTTAAGGAAAGAGTCCCTTTGACCTTTTTACATAATGCTTGAATGAGGAAAAACATTGGTTTGTCTTCTGAACTCTATACTTTGTAGGGGTTTATCACTGATCAAGAAACGGCATTGCAAGAACTTTACGGAAATATTGACAATACTCGAAGATTTAATGCCTGCTTGAATAATATGGCGATTCGGATAGCTACAGTTTTTGCTTCATTAAAGGTATTACTCTAATTTAATGAAAGACAATAAGATGGTTGAAGTTATACCAACTCTGGACTCAAATATCAGTACACTAATTAAGAATGTTAGTTAATCGTATTTTTAAAAAAATGTATGTTCCAACTACCATTTCTCTTCATTTAATTTTTAAGAAAACTTATTTCATGAAAACATTATTTGAAATGATAATATCAAATATGGAGTAGTTCTTATTGTTTGTATCCTATATTCTTTTTTCTCTGTTTTCTTTTTGCATATTTTTATATGATGTGCTTTTTTCTAATCTTCATGCACTTATGAGTGTGCATATATTGTGATAACTTTTTTCTTCTCACTATTTTAGTTCAAGCATGTCTAATGCATATTTTTGGAATTCTGATATACAATTAATACTTGATTCTCCCTTAATTTACTTTGTTGTCTCGCATGGGTATACCTTATCTAAAATTTTATCTTCATTTAGATTTGAAACAAATCTTGACTCTGAATTGTTCAACTTCTTAATGAATCCCCATTGATTTCTCCAAATAAAACTTAACTAGTGTTTTGTGAAATATCTAGTTGTAGTCATATAATTTATGATTCATTTTATAAAGGAATAAGTTGAAAATTCAGTGTAATTCATTTATAAGGATTTGTGTATTCTATAATTTCTGAAAGATTATATCTTAATATCTCTATCTCATTAGGAGTTACCGAATGTGTGGTATCGTGCGGCTAAGGATAGTGATGAGTCTACACCAACACCAAATCATGAATTAGTTCCTACCAAGCTTGCTGATGCAGTTTGGGACATGGTTTCTAAATATAAATCTACTATTCCCAACTTTCCACAAAGTGAAACATGCGACCTGCTAATTGTAGATAGATCCATTGATCAGGTTAAAAATATTTCTCTTCACTATAAATCTTTCATTTTATATCTCACTTTTGATAACTTTGATGAATCTGCACCACAGATTGCTCCCGTCATTCATGAATGGACCTATGATGCTATGTGTCATGATTTGTTGAATATGGATGGAAACAAATATATACATGAGGTATGACATTCTTCTTTCCTCTCCTTATCTTGTAGACAAGTTTTACGTTTTGCTTGTTTTGATTGAGATAGCAATCCTTTTAGATTCCCAGCAAAACAGGGGGTCAACCTGAGAGTAAGGAGGTTCTTCTAGAAGAACATGATACAGTCTGGCTTGAACTTCGCCATACACATATAGCAGATGTAGGTCTTGTTCACTCTTTATCTGCTCACATTTTATTTTGTCTTTAATCAAATCTCAATGCTCGTTTACCAACTTAAATTCCAGGCTAGTGAGAGATTGCATGAAAAGTTTACCAACTTTGTATCAAAAAACAAAGCAGCACAAATCCAACAAAGTGGAAGGTTCGCACATACCCTAATCCATGCTTACAAAAAAATAGTGTCCATTTTGTGAAATACCAGTCTACATTAAGGTCCTAACTTTCACTGTATTGTCACTATTTCTTTTACGGATAGTATGTTTTCCCCTAAGCATTTAATTTATCTTCCAATATCTCAGTTGTTTTTAAATTACTACTATATGTTAATGATGAGATAACTGCGCTTCTGTGCAGTGGGATAAGCACTTTTGATGTATACATTTGATACTTTGCAGAGATGGTAGTGAATTATCTACACGAGATTTGCAAAAAATGGTTCAAGCTTTGCCCCAATACACTGAGCAAGTGGAAAAGATTTCACTCCATGTAGAGGTGATTGAGTTTTTTCATCTTACTTTTGTTGTCTTTTAATTTGGTCTTTATTGTTATGAAGGAGGAGTGTTTGATTGCAGCTTAAGAAATAGGAATAAGGACAGTGGAATGTAAAAGGACTGAAATTACATAGTTTTTTTATCCGTGCTCATCTAAGACACTCAAACAACTTTGTAACATACAACTCTAGTAGATAAGGGTCACAGCTGTTAGAATTAGTCACATGTAAATATGCTTGTGTAGTTAGTTGCTAATGAGATTGAAATTAGCAATCACATTAACTTGTATATATGGTGAATACTTTATAAATACATCCTTTTGTAGTCTAATTAGACATACAGAAATACAAACAACAAACCAAAAGAAACATGTTTCTATTTTGACCAGACTGCTTGATTAATTCAAAGCAGATAGCTGGAAAGATCAACAAAATTATCAGAGATACAGATCTTCGAGAGCTTGGACAATTGGAGCAAGATCTTGTTTTTGGGGATGCTGCAGCCAAGGATGTTATTAGTTTTTTAAGAACAAAACAGGTCTTGTACTGAATCAATCTGTCCGACTAGACAATATAATATACTTCTTAAATCTCAACATACAATGTAGAATTTTGTTTATAATTTTTTTCACATGCAGAATACGACTCCTGAGTATAAGTTGCGGTTGTTGATGATCTATGCATCTGTCTACCCTGAAAAGTTTGAGGGTGATAAAGCTACAAAGCTAATGCAGGTCGGTACCAACTTCTACGAAGCGTACATGGTTCATAAATTCTCCTAATTATGTTTCTTTATTAGGATTTGAAAATATGCCCGATATTCCTGCTTTTCCCTAACTCCAAAATAGGTAAAGATGTTCGAATTCTGATCAGATTCTCATTCTTTAGAAGGTTGGTAGGTAAAATTGACTGAATTAAACTTGTTTGACTATGCTTAGCTCTTAATTGCTAGATATTCATGTCTTATTTTGTAAATGGTCTTTGTGCATATGAGTTTGACTCGCTTTATTTATAGCTTCCTCATATATAAATTTGGAAGAGAAGTCTATGACACTGGACAAAGTAGGTTTCTTGTCACATTTCTCGATATGTTTGATTTCAAAGTTCCAGTGATTTCATTTTCTAGGCACTCAGCAGCATCTATCAATGATTGCAATACTATACTTCAAAGAAATAGAATTTACCGTAAGCAAACATTATTGATGGTTTTGTTTATCTATCTAGTTGGCCAAACTATCACCCGATGACATGAAAGTTATCAGTAATATGCAACTGTTGGCGGGATCGTCAAAAAAGAAGGCAGTTAGTAGTGGTTTCTCACTGAAGTTCAGTAACCAGAAGGTAAACATATATATTCACTTCAAGCAGAAGTTAAAAGGAGGAAATATGTTAAAAGTGTGGACTTATATGCTTAAGAAATAAAAATAAAAATGTATGATTTATAGATTTCTTTTCTTTAAGGATTTTAGATATTTCAAGCTGTTGTATTACAAAATGTTATTATATTGCGTTCCCAAGTGTGAATTCTTTATTTCGTATCAAATTATCTGATCTGTAATTTAAAAACTTCTTTTTTATGCATAGACAACACAAGCAGCTCGCAAAGATCGTACTAACGACGAGGAAGAAACATGGTCACTATTTCGATTTTATCCCGTTATAGAGGTATGACTAAAGATCATGCAAGCCTTTCTTTGCCATCGTATCAATTAAAATTTATTGTATTTAGGCTATTTGAGTGTATGTTGGTGGATAGCAAACCTATTAGGTTATATAGAAATGTGAATCAGGAAATAATATTAATTTGTAATTATATTTATCAGATTTCCAAAAATAAGTTAGACAAATCAGGATTTGATTTAATCTCTTTAATTTGTAATTATGAGATGTAAATGTGGTAACGATTATATATACGAAGAAATATCAAAGCAAGAGGGACATCAAACCCTAAATTGTGACATGGTATCAGCAGGTTCGATCAAACCTGTGAGTTCTTAGTTAATCTTGGCTTTATTCAGCGACATCCCACTGGGTCGCTCTTGAAAATTGTTCCTTCCGTTCTTGGTAACCATAGCTGGTTGCGGTTCGATTCTTGGTTTCATCTTCGCAATTCCGGATTGTCGATTACAATTTTTCGGTGTTGCGATTGTGCTTTTGGGTCATTCTCGCTGCTGCTTGTTACTGCGTTTCTGGGTCATTCTCGCTGCTGATCGTTACTGCGTTTCTGGGTCATTCTCGCTGCTGCTTGTTACTGCGTTTCTGGGTCATTCTCGCTGCTGCTTGTTACTGCGTTTCTGGGTCATTCTCGCTGCTGCTTGTTACTGCGTTTCTGGGTCATTCTCGCTGCTGCTTGTTACTGCGTTTCTGGGTCATTCTCGCTGCTGATCGTTACTGCGTTTCTGGGTCATTCTCGCTGCTGATCGTTACTGCGTTTCTGGGTCATTCTCGCTGCTGATCGTTACTGCGTTTCTGGGTCATTCTCGCTGCTGATCGTTACTGCGTTTCTGGGTCATTCTCGCTGCTGATCGTTACTGCGTTTCTGGGTCATTCTCGCTGCTGCT
>NC_021166.2:38245405-38267657 GCF_000331145.2 Cicer arietinum | reverse complement strand
GAGGGGGGATGTGAATCAGGGAATAATATTAATTTGTAATTATATTTATCAGATTTCCAAAAATAAGTTAGACAAATCAGGATTTGATTTAATCTCTTTAATTTGTAATTATGAGATGTAAATGTGGTAACGATTATATATACGAAGAAATATCAAAGCAAGAGGGACATCAAACCCTAAATTGTGACAAGAAATACAGATAATAAGGAGTTTGCTAGTAGTTAGTGTTCCTAGGTTGTTAGTAATTGTATATGTGTAACTATTTTGATATTTCAGTAGATCATTGTAGAAACTTATCCGTTATTGTGTATCATTTTCTTTGGAGAGATTATCTTCTATTATTTCTTTTTTTTCTAAATATTAGTGTTCTTCCTCTAAATCCTTAGAATCCAATTTTTTGATTTCTAACAAAACCTCTGGTATATGTTCCATTATTTTTATTTTTAATTTTATAATAGAAATTTAGATTGAGGAGTGGTAAATGTTCCATTATGTTTGTACCTCACTTTTAATTTCTAAAGATAGATCCTAAATTAAGATGCAATATGTGGAAATATTACAGACATGGAAAGCTTCTGCATAAGCTTCTGCATGTAGAATAAGTTACAATGTATATTTATGTTGGAAGGAGAAAGTTTTAGGAAAGTTTTAGAAAGAGTGAAAGACGATGGGATAATTTGGTAGAAGGCTACTTCTTATTGATTCTTGAAATTTTTGGGATTTGTCTTGGTCTTACAAATAAGATCGATCATCAACTTCCTCTTTGGGCCTTAAGAAATAGTTCTACTTACACTTCTCCCAACTAACAATTTCAAACCTCGCATTTCAGCTAATTTCTACTCATTTAATTAACTTCGAACTAATATATCTTCTATCTATTAAATTAACACAAACAAACTCTCTAGAATTTTCTTAGGGCAAACGATTCATTTAGACACAATGGGTCGAACCATTTTGATAAGTCCAATGGGCTAAATCAAGTTGTGATCCAATAATTCCTTCCTCTATGTAGGTAAAATTATATTAGAGTGAATATGGACAAGTTGAGGTCAACATATGCAAAGTCATTCATTAACCACACCTAATGAGAAATGTTTTTGTTGTCGTTGGAATTGTATGAGAGGAATCTGAGTTAAATTTACTAAGGAAATTGCATACGAAATCTTATTCTTTGATTATAGCATGACTTGTTTGTATTGAATATGATCAAAATGTAAACGGTAGATGGTATTGTATTTGTCAGGAGGTCATTGAAAATCTTAGTAAGGGTGAATTGCCAAAGAGTGACTATGCATGTAAAAACGAACCAACAATTCCTGTTGTCAAAAACTCTACTCGAACCAACACACGCACTCAGACAGCTCCCGCTCCGACCACCGCTCCTCATTCAATGAGATCTAGGCGGACAGCAAACTGGGCACGGAGTCGTACTTCTGACGATGGATATTCAAGGTGACATTATTACATCAACATATATTTGCTTCTTTAACGGAAAATGAAATATGCTTTCTAATGGATACAGTTTTAGCCCTGAACTAATATCTTTTCCCATCTTTCATAGTGACTCCACGTTAAAGAACATGTCTTCTGATTTCAAGAAGATGGGAAAGCGAATTTTTGTATTTATTATTGGCGGAGCTACTCGATCTGAGGTAAAATATGATAAAGAATTTTTGCCACTATCCCTAGTATGCTGTAATTGCTTGAGTTCACTCTCCAAGTAGAACCTACTAGTTTTATTAGTATTAGTATTATTATTATTGAAAAAAAAGAAAGAAAAAAAAAAGGATATTATAGAGCTAATCTCATGTTTATCGCTAATTATCTCTAGTTTTTTCTAACACTATCTAATGTTTGTTTTTTTTCTTCTTTTTTCAGCTACGTGTTTGTCACAAACTAACAACAAAACTAAGAAGAGAAGTAATCTTAGGCACTACTTCCATGGACGATCCTCCACAACATCTTACGGTAATAACTCATCTATCATTTTTGGCAATTTCCTCCAAAGGGGTAGTGGAGAGCTCTCGTAATGTAGATTTTTATCTGAGCAATGTTCTGATTATATTAATTGATCATCTTTTAAGCAGTTTTATCACTTTATGCAATTTAAAATTTATTTCTTCTTCAATTAATGAAGTGAAAGGTATTTTTATGAATTAAACCCATCTTGTATGACTGCCTTTGACATTGCCAGGAAAATTTTCGGATCTAGTTAACATGATTAATTACTTACCTTCATTTGAATCACATTCATGATTTTGCAGATACATTTTATACTCTCGCATTCTATAGTCAGTGGCTTCTATGCCATCTTTTGATTATTCAACATCATGTTAATTATTCACAAGCTATTTGCATCCTTTAATTAATTTAATTATGTACAATAAAAAATGAGTGAGGATTTATTAAGTAATAACATCTTACACGGCAGAAAAATGTTGTTACTTTTCGGCAATTTCCTCCAAAAGGGTATTAACATCTTACATCATGTTAATTAAGTAATTGCAGAAAAGTGATTGTTTATTCCCTTATGATGAAACTGATTACATAAGGAGTATAAATAGTACAAGTAATTTAATTATATACAATCAAAATAGATTTAGAAATCATGAAATTGATTCTCTATAAGTGATATCCTAAAAAGATATAAAAGTAAAATTGAAATTCTAATTAATACATACTAATAACTATACAAATCAGAATCATATGATTCTGGTTTTTTTTCTCATAATCAATATTGTCCCTCAATCTGAGTGGTAGATATTTATCATGCCCAAATTGGATATAATATTTTCATATGTATTTCTTGGGAGAGCTTTAGTTAAGATGTTTGATGTTTGATTGCACGATAGTACATGGTCAATACTTATAGTACCATTATCAATATTCTCCTTTATGAAATATCGATCAATTTCCACATGTTTTTTTCTATCATGGTAAACTGGGTTATTTGCGATGTTGATGGCCGCTTTGTTGTCACAATATAACCTCACGGTGTAATTGGTTGGAACTCCGATGTGTCGTGGCTCTGAATTCATCTTCTGCACTACTTCTAGCTACCACATATTGTTTCTTACTTCTCCAAGTAACCATGTTTCCCCACACAAAAAAGCAGTAGCCGGTAGTTGATTTTCTATTTGATGTACATCCAGTCCAATCTGAGTTGGTGTATACTTCAATATCCATATTTGAGTTTTCCTTGAAATGAAAGACCTTTATCTAGTGTACCCTTAAGATAATGTAGGATTATGTCCACAACTTTCATGTGAACTTCAGTAGGACTTGTCATGTAACAACTTGTCATGATCACGGCTAATCCAGTATCAGGTTGAGTATGAGTTAGGTGGATTAATTTCCCAACTAGACTTTGGCACCTATCTTTGTCAGCTATGGAGAACCTTTGAAATTTTTTCTGTTTACCGATTCCATAAGACTATTGGCAGCCTTACACCCAAACATTATGGTTTCTTAGAGTATGTCTAGGGTGTATTTTCTTTGAGAAACATATATTCCCTCCTTTGTACGAGCTACTTCCATCCCTAAAATATATTTAAGTTGCCCTAAGTCTTTGACTTCAAACTCCCTAAAGGGGTTCTTTCAAGTGTTTGATTTGCTCGTGATCATCACTTGTGATAACGATGTCATCATCATACACAATGATCATCACTGCTGATATTTTTTAAGTTTCTTTTATAAGCTAAAATATTTATTAAATAGAAGCTAATATGTACCACAATCTTTATAATGTGCAGAAAGACATATATAGCACAATTGATTCTCCTAACATAGTATAATGTGCAGAAATTGAAGTTATTATGCGACAGCAATATTGCACTGGACGGCCTTGGAATATAAAGTAGTGTTTCTTAATACTGCTAACTCCAGTAGGTTGGCTATCCCTTTTGTATCAATTATTACTCACCCTTAATTGTTTAGACGTAGAAAGTTTTTGCACCCTTGATAAGGATGACCACATGGGCCCTCTCAATTTTTGCTACACAAATTTTGTCATGTATGAAGAACATTTGGTATAAGTATTATGATATATGTAATTTTTATGTGAAATTCAGCTGAAAGAAAGATAATAAAGTATACATTTTATATTTACTTTGTCCATGTTCTGCCTTTTCTAATGTTAAATACATTTTGCCAAATTTAAGTAAAATCTAATTTTATAGTTCAACTCATAGTTCATGGCCAAATTATTAGTTTATTGAGATAGGTGTTCTTTTTCTTTCTTTCTTTGACAATGACATGTGAGTCTCTAAACCAAATAATATATATAATGTAGATAACGTATGAGTTTAATGTGAATATTTGTTGATTTTAACTAAAATAGGATCTATACTGATTAAGATTGTATATACTCTTAGTTCTCTGAAACAACCCACCCTTACTATTATTGTTAATCACGACATTTTTGCCTCCTTCCACCACGTAGAAGTAACGAGTTTTTGCCTTTCGTGATAATCGAATTCGGTACCTAGGAGATAAGTACTACCACCTATTCATTCCCACTACTAATTGAGCTACTCATGGAAGACAAAAACTCGTCATTTTGTAATAGCACGTCCCTAATCCTTACCGTTACTGGGACTGTTAATCACGATCTTCTCTCCCCCTTCCACCTCGTCGAAACAACAAGTTTTTTCCTTTCGTGGGATAAGTACCACCGTCCATTCATTTCCACTACCAATTGAACTCGCTTGATTTTCACATAAGGCAAAAACTTGTTATTTCCTATTGAGTGGAAGGAGGTGAGAAGGTCGTAATTAACAATGCTGATAACGGAAAGGGTCGATGTAAGACCCATAATTTTAAAGTACACTTTATGTATTTTAGTGTATTTTTGGTATTGAACTCGGAGTCTTTTTAGTCAAAGTTATTAATATTTTGGAGTTTATATGACCAAAAAGATATTTTGATGCTGATTAAAATTACTCGTCGATAAATAAATTAAATTAAGTACGGTGAATCCTCTACGAAGAATTTAATTCAGGGGAGTTTGTTAAAAATGTCTCGCAATTGCTAAAAGTTGTTTATGTCAATTGAGTTGCGACGAGAGTGAATATTTTAACAAAAGTGGTTTGGAGAGGTTATGGGCGTGTTTGTCCGTGAGAGACTACACCCTGGTAAATTGTGTTTGTCCGTGAGAGACTGCACAGGTGTTTGTCCGTGAGAGACTACACCCTGGTAAATTGTGTTTGTCCGTGAGAGACTGCACAGGTGTTTGTCCGTGAGAGACTACACCCTGGTAAATTGTGTTTGTCCGTGAGAGACTGCACAGGTGTTTGTCCGTGAGAGACTACACCCTGGTAAATTGTGTTTGTCCGTGAGAGACTGCACAGGTGTTTGTCCGTGAGAGACTACACCCTGGTAAATTGTGTTTGTCCGTGAGAGACTGCACAGGTGTTTGTCCGTGAGAGACTACACCCTGGTAAATTGTGTTTGTCCGTGAGAGACTGCACAGGTGTTTGTCCGTGAGAGACTACACCCTGGTAAATTGTGTTTGTCCGTGAGAGACTGCACAGGTGTTTGTCCGTGAGAGACTACACCCTGGTAAATTGTGTTTGTCCGTGAGAGACTGCACAGGTGTTTGTCCGTGAGAGACTACACCCTGGTAAATTGTGTTTGTCCGTGAGAGACTGCACAGGTGTTTGTCCGTGAGAGACTACACCCTGGTAAATTGTGTTTGTCCGTGAGAGACTGCACAGGTGTTTGTCCGTGAGAGACTACACCCTGGTAAATTGTGTTTGTCCGTGAGAGACTGCACAGGTGTTTGTCCGTGAGAGACTACACCCTGGTAAATTGTGTTTGTCCGTGAGAGACTGCACAGGTGTTTGTCCGTGAGAGACTACACCCTGGTAAATTGTGTTTGTCCGTGAGAGACTGCACAGGTGTTTGTCCGTGAGAGACTACACCCTGGTAAATTGTGTTTGTCCGTGAGAGACTGCACAGGTGTTTGTCCGTGAGAGACTACACCCTGGTAAATTGTGTTTGTCCGTGAGAGACTGCACAGGTGTTTGTCCGTGAGAGACTACACCCTGGTAAATTGTGTTTGTCCGTGAGAGACTGCACAGGTGTTTGTCCGTGAGAGACTACACCCTGGTAAATTGTGTTTGTCCGTGAGAGATTGCACAGGTGTTTGTCCGTGAGAGACTGCACCCTGGTAAATTGTGTTTGTCCATGAGAGACTGCACATGTGTTTGTCCGTGAGAGACTACACCCTGGTAAATTGTGTTTGTCCGTGAGAGATTGCACAGGTGTTTGTCCGTGAGAGACTACACCCTGGTAAATTGTGTTTGTCCATGAGAGACTGCACAGGTGTTTGTCCGTGAGAGACTACACCCTGGGAAATTGTGTTTGTCCGTGAGAGACTGCACAGGTGTTTGTCCGTGAGAGACTACACCCTGGTAAATTGTGTTTGTCCGTGAGAGACTGCACAGGTGTTTGTCCGTGAGAGACTACACCCTGGTAAATTGTGTTTGTCCGTGAGAGACTGCACAGGTGTTTGTCCGTGAGAGACTACACCCTGGTAAATTGTGTTTGTCCGTGAGAGACTGCATCATGTTTGATTGCAAAACTATTTTGAAGCTCATGATGTTGTAGTGATTGTGTTATAAGTGCTTAGTTTTATGTTTTGTTTGGAATTGTGTGATAGCATGTTTGATTGCAAAACTATTTCGAAGCTCATGATGTTGTAGTGATTGTGTTATAAGTGCTAAGTGTTATGTTTTGGGAATTGTGTGATAGCATGTTTGATTGCAAAACTATTTCGAAGCTCATGATGTTGTGGTGATCGTGTGGGAATTGCTAATTGTTAAGATGTGGAATTGTGTATGAATGATGATTTCCCAATCGATTTGATTGGTTACAGGAACTCAACTATTTTGACAAAATCGATGTGCCAATCGATTTTATAATATGTTTCTTAAAACCATTTACGAAATCGATTGCCCAATCGATAGTTATGTTTCTTGTTTTCTTGAATCTTGAAAAGATAGTGAACTAATTGATTTCCCAATCGATTTGGCCATTACAGTAGCTCAGCTATTTAGGCAAAATCAATTTGCCAATCGATTGAATTGGTTATAGGGGCTCAGCTATTCATTCAATCGATTGCCCAATCGATTGATTTAAGCCCAGAGTGCAGATTTCACTAAAAACCTTCATCCAAATCGATTTCCCAATCGATTGGCATAGTGGAAATTCTCATTCTGAGTTAGATAATCGATTGCTCAATTGGTTCATCAATGGATTGGCCAGTTATCTATTACTTGATTGATTAAAAACTTTATTTGGATTTCATGGTTATTTGGTAAATCTTACATGAACTTTTAGCATATGGAAAACCCTTTTAAGGTGCATGCTAAGTTGAAAGGTTATTTTGTGTATTTAAAAACTTAAATGTTATGTGTTAATTGTTAATTTCGGTTGGTGACCTTTTACAACTATTGTGGAAATCTGGGCTTTGCCCTCAGATGAGAACCAGGACCATCCTACTGGTCTGTACCCTGTGGATGGGAATGTAGATGGGAATGCCTGACTGGAGCTATGTTAGGAGGATCTTACGGGGCGCGTGGAGATCACTCAGGGTGTTTAGTTTGTTTTGGAGAATGATCAGATTAGGTTGACATAGAGGGAACATATGTCTTTCTTTTGAATTGTATTTATTTTAGATTCGAAAACTGCACCTATACTAATATTGTCAGCATGACATGTTATTTTCGATGGGTTACATGTACCACTTTTTGATGTTTAAATATTTTGGATTCAAATTTCGAGAAACTTTTCCGCTGCTTGTAAATTATAATGACTTAATTATTTATCCAAAGGTATTACCTTATTTATTTCTCTGTTTTATTTTAATTTCTTTTGAAAAAAAAGAAATCCACCATCGCTTTGAAATTCGGAGTGTTACAGTCGATCTGTTACAAAATAGCGAGTTTTTGCATTCCGTGGATAGCTTAATTGGTAGTGGGAATGAATGGACAGTGATACTTATCCTCTAGGTACTGAGTTCAATTCTCATGAAAGGAAAAAAACTTGTTATTTCTTATTGAATGGAAAAGGGCGAGAAGGTCAGTTTTTGTCTTCCGTCGATAGCTCAATTGGTAGTGGGAATGAATGGACAGTAGTACTTATCCTCTAGGAGTTCGATTCCTACAAAAGAAAAAAAACTCGCTATTTCCTATTGAGTGGAAGGCGGGACGAGAAGGTCGTGATTAACATCACCGATAACAATCAGGATCGAACTGTTACATTCTCCCTCAAATTGATGTAGATCTATACCAATAAAGATTACCGTGGGGCTCGAGTCCACGGCCACAAGGTTAAGAGCCTTGTATCTAAAAAGACTAACTATAATTATTTGATACATCTTATATCTAATTTCTTACAAAATAATAATTATTTTTACTTTTGTTTTTCAATTTCATTTCAGTTATTTTTTTCAAGAGTTATTAATTCTTTTATATATTCTATACAAATTAAATTTTAATAAAATAAAATATATTTCCAATATTGACCTCAAACAATTTCTACACTTACGATTTTTAAGTAAAAAAAATACACGTAAATATCCATATTGGCTGAATATAGCTCATGGTGGTTCTAAAAATAAATCAATAATTCATTTTAAAATGATGATGATAAGGAGCTACTATAGTTGAAATTAAGGGTGGACAAAAAATGTGAAACTAGTTTAAATAAAAAAATCTGACTGGAAAATTAGTGAAACGGTCGGTTTTAAAAAATAACTAAATAGGTTTGGAACAGTTTCACATGGTCGGGTGCGGGCTTGGAATTCCAATCCGTCGGTGTCCATAACCGACTGAAATTTGCAATGAAAGGATAAAAAATACACTTATTTGTCATAGTTTCAATTCTCGAGATTGAGTAATGAGTGATAGACTTTTACATCTATATACTCAAAGAGCACGCCACTTTTTGTCTTAAGTTTTATCACATGTACTATCTCTATTGTATTTTTAATTTCAATATTTCAATTTTAACACACATGTCTTTGAGTTGCGTAACATCCTGGTCTTTTTTTATTTTTTATTTTTGTTAAAAGAAAAATCAAATTTCAAAAATAAAGAAAAAAATATTTTTGGATAAAATATTTAAGTCGTAATACAACGATAAAAATCAACACTATTTACAAGCAGCGGAAATAGTTTTTGAAACAAAAATACAAAGTATTTAAATATCAAAATACATCGGGGCTATGAGACCTATCAGACATAGCTCATACCCCTGGGGTATTCTCGGCAGACACCTGCATAAAAGTACTGCCCCAAGAATCTCGACTTTCCCCACGTCGCATCAAAAAGTGGAACATGGATCCATCCAAATAAAAGTCAAGCTGACAATATAAGGTATAAGTACATTATTCCAAATTGAAATAAATACAACCACAAAAGAAAGACATCTAGCCCCTATACAGCCATCTAATCTGATCATGCTACAAAAACTATATAATCCGGGTGATCTCCATGCGCCCTGCAAGATCCTCCTGACACAGCTTCAGTCAGGTATGTCTAACTACCTTTCCATCTCCAGGGTACTAACCGGTAGGATGATCCTGGTTCTCATCTGAGGACAAAGCCTAGATTTCCACAATAATTATAAAGGTCACCAACCAAAATTAACAAATATCACATAACATTTAAATTTTAAATGCACAAAATAACTTATCAACTTAGCATACACCTTGAAAGGGTTTTCATATGTCAATCATGCATAAACAAGTTGAAAAATGAAGTTTTTAACAAAACCGCACTGTCATATTCGAATACAGCATCCTTGTATTCGAATACAATGCTAATTCATCCATCAGTAACAAAATCAGCACAACTGTATTCGACTACAACATCGTCATAGCCGAATACAAGTCTGAAGCCAGTGCAAAATCCTGCACATTTGTATTCGACTACCACATGACATAGCCAAATACAAGTGCTAAGTCAGTGGCAAAAATTGAATATATGTATTCGAATACAACATCTTGTATTCGAATACAAGGCTGAAATTTCACTAAAACTCAACTTTTCACATATGTATTCGATTACACGCTGCTTGTAACCAAATACAACTGCTAAAATTTGCAGATTTCAGTCTCGAAAACGTTTCGAAATCATTCAACACTTACCACACAAAGTCAATCAATCACACTCATCAATTACGGCACAATCACAAACAACAATCCAGTATGTATATACAATCATCGCAGTATATCAAACATTACTCGTGTGCCAAGTACCCTAATGCAATGCGTATATGCTAAAATGCATGATTTCAGAATTCCAACCAAAACCATCCTCGAAGGGGCGTAAATCATAATTGTACCGCCTTTCAAAGACTAGTACTAATTAACGAGGTGCCACCTATCACGGATCAACACGATTTACTAAAAAGCCTAAATCGTAAATATACCGCCTATAACAAACTAGTACTATTTACCGAGGTGCCATCTATCACGGGTTAGCCAATTAACTAAAAAGCATAAATCGTAAATGTACCGACAATCACATACCAGTATTATTTACCGAGGTGCCACCTATCACAGGTCAGCACGATTTATTAAAAAACATAAATTGTAAATGTACCGCCTATCACAGACTAGTACTATTTACCGAGGTGCCACCTATCATGGGTCAACACGATTTACTAGAAAACGTAAATCGTAAATATACCGCCTATCAGTTATGAATACACAATCACATAAAAAATTAATCACCACAACAACATTAATATAATCAGAGTTCTCCCCACCGCTAACTCGGTGCCAACGGTCTCGATTCCTTTTCGAGACTCAAGGAGCTAACTACGTAAACATAAATATTTATAACAATTTGGTCACAATAAAATTAATTCAACCACAACAAAATTCCCAAAATTAAATATTTCTCACACACCAAACTTTTAAAACCAAATAATCTATATTATTTAGTTAAAACTAAATAAAAAAAATATTGTTCAAATCTCACATAAACACACTCGACTATTAAAGAACAAAAAAATTTGAGTTAATAAAGTACTCTAAACTTTTTTCTTTTTAAACTCAGTTGAAGAGTAATTAACAGAGTAACATTTTAAACTCTAACCATTTTTAATTTCAATCTATCTTTTTCCTCAAACTCTTTAACTTAGTTAAAATTTAAACTTTTTCACAACTTTAAAAACTCTAATTTTTTTTTTTTTGTAAAATTTCAACTTCAGTTCAAACTCATTTATTTGAAAAAAACTCATTACGTAACTCAAACACATCAAATTTAATTACCGTCAATTCACACCAAAATCAATCAATTCAAATCCACAATACACATATATTGCCTCAATTAAATTTCAACAATTCAAACATAAATCACCCAATTTCAAAACTCCACATTTTTACACATAAACCACCAAATTTCATCTCCACAACACACATAAATCCCATTACATTCATTTTTCACAATCTCACACACAAATCTCACAAATTTCCACCTCTACAAATACATATATAGAGTCCTATATGCAATCTAAAAGTTTAGAAGGAGCCCTTGCATTCGTTGTAGCTTTAACAACTGATTACGACACCGCGATAAATTACGGTAAAATTTTTGCTCGCATCGTCGTTTTGAAAACTAGTTCACTAGCACCGCAGCGTGACAAGGAGCAACTTTTTCTTCTGTCACTTCTCAAAAGGGAGCTTAGATCTAGAAGAAAATTGATGATTTGTGGTTGGTTGTTTTGAAAACCACTAACACGGTTTTCCTTTTTTTTTTTATGAAACTGAAAAGAAATAAGAAGGAAAAATGAACTCGTGAGCGCAGGAGAAAATGTTTCAGCTTTCAGTTTGTTCCCGTCTTTGCTTTCTTCTCACAACACGTGCGCGCACGTGCGCACCCACACACATATATAATTAGAACCAATCCACAAATATCTAAATACTCTTACACACATCATTTCACTCACATATCAACCTATTTTGATAAAAACATCTACTCTCATCGCAACTCAATTGACAGAAAAAAAAAACTTTTTTAGCAATAAGTGACATTTTTAAAATAAAAAACTGTCCGCTATTAAATTTTTCGTAACGTAAATAAATTATTCTTCGACAAATAATTTTAAAATATATACATGTATTAAACATATTACAAACTCTAATAAAATATATTTTTGGTACTTAATTCTCAAAATAAAATAAAATTGAGCTAAATGCCTCAACAATTTAACACAAAATATACTAAAATTGCATAATTTAGAATTTAAAACCTGTCCAGTATTAAATTTTTCGTAAAGTAAATAAATTATTCTTCGACAAATAATTTTAATCGGGTCTCAAATATTAAACATATTACAAACTCTAATAAAATATAATTTTGGTACTTAATTCCCAAAATAAAATAAAATTGAGCTAAATGCCTCTACAATTCAACACAAAACACACTAAAATTGCATAATTTAGAATTTAAAAACTAAGGGTCTTACATTACTACCCCCTATAACTAGTTTCGTCCTCGAAACTACGCGTCGATAAACAAATCAGGGTGTTGTTCCCTCATCTTGCTCTCTAATTCCCAAGTCGCATCTCTAGTAGTTGGGTTCCAAATCACTTTGACCAATATAACTTCCTTATTCCTTAATCGCTTAATCTTCATGTCGTCAATTCTTACTGGTAGTACTTCGAATGAACTTCCTTATTCCTTAATCGCTTAATCTTCCTTTAGTTGAATTGTGTCTGGTTCGATCACGTGCGATGGATCCGAAATGTACTTCCTTAATTGCGATACGTTAAATACGTCGTGAATTTTGGACAGTATCGGAGTCAAAGCAACCCGATAAGCTACAGGTCCAATTTGTGCAGAAATCTGATATGGTCTAATTAATTTCGGAGTTAATTTCTTTGATTTTATTGCTCTGCCAACTCCACTCGTAGGTGTGACTCTCAGAAACACATGGTCACCCTGCTCGAGTTCTAAAGATCTGCGACGCTTGTCCGCATAACTCCTCTAACGATCTTGTGAGACCTTCATTTTCTCTTTTATCTTCTTGACCTTATCTGTAGTTTGTTGCACCATCACAGGTCCTACAGTCATACTTTCACCGTCTTTATACCAACACAAAGGCATTTGACACTTGCGTCCATACATAGCAACATATGGTGCCATTCCAATATTTGTGTGGAAACTATTGTTGTAGGTAAACTCAACCAATGGCAGTACATTGTCCTAGTTTCCTCTATCATCTAGTACACATGCTCTCAATAAATCTTCCAAGGACTGATTCGTCCTATCAGTCTGTTCGTTCGTTTGCGGATGGTATGCTGAACTCGATCTTAGTTTCGTTCCCAACGCTTCATGTAACGCTCCCCACAAGTGCGACATGAATTTCGGGTCACGGTCTGATACAATACTAGATGGTACTCCGTGTAATCTCACAATCTCAGCAATGAAGTTCTCTATTAGCTTATCTACCTTATAGATGATCTTTACTGGTAAAAAGTGTGCAGATTTAATTAATCGATCCACTATCACCCAAATAGAATCATTCTTTCTCCTTGTTTTTGGCAATCTAGTTATAAAATCCATGGAAATGATGTCCCACTTCCACTCAGGTATATCTAAAGGTTGTAACATTCCAGCAGGTCGCTGATGTTCCACCTTCGCTTTCTAACAAGTTAAACAAGTTGATACATACTCCGCTACATGCCTCTTCATTCCTGGCCACCAATAATTCTCCCTCAAGTCCTGGTACATATTTGTTGCTCTGGGATGGATACTCATTTTACTCTTATGCGCTTCTTCTAAAATTCTTTTCCTCAGATCTGCAATTTCTGTTACACAAATCCTTCTATTATATCTCAAAATATTATCTGGTCCGGTCTTAAACTCAGTTGTCTTCCGTTATACTATTAGATTCCTATTTTCTTGAATTAAGGTGTCATCTTGAAAATTCGCAATGTCTTCAAGTAGTCCACTCAAAATCTTAATCATTCTGAATTTCAAAATTCCTGGTGCAAGCTCTACATTCAAGTGTAGGTCTCTAAAAGCTTCCCACAACTCTTGTTGTCTAGCCATCATTGTTGAAGACATCGATACACTTCTTCTACTCAACGCATCAGCCACTACATCGGCCTTCCCAGGGTGGTACTGCAATGTGAAATCAAAATCCTTGAGAGTCTCCATCCATCGTCTTTGATGCATGTTCCATTCCTTATGATCAAACAAATATTTCAAACTCTTATGGTCACTGAACACGGTGAACGTGCATCCATATAAATAGTTCCTCCAGATTTTCAATGCAAAAACTACAACAGCAAGCTCCAAGTCATGAGTAGGATAGTTTCTTTCATGAATCTTCACTTGCCTTGAGGCGTAAGCTACAGCTTTCTTGTGTTGCATCAGAACACATCCAAAACCTTGGTGAGACGCATCACAGTAAACTTCATATGGTTCTTCTGATTGCGGTAAGATTAACACTAGTGAGGTTGTAAACTTTTTCTTTAGTAACTGAAAATTTTCCTCACACTTCTCCGTCCATGCCAATACATGAGTAGTAAGTTGTGTCAATGGAGCTACAATCTTAGCAAAACCTTCAATAAACCTCCTGTAGTACACTGCCAGTCCTACGAAACTTCCTATGTCAGGGACAGTTTGAGGTTGTTTCCAAGCAAGAATCGTCTCAATCTTAGCCGGATCTACAAAGATTCCTTCCTTAGTTATCACATGTCCTAAGAAGTTCACTTATTCTAGCCAAAACTCTCACTTCGACAGATTGGCATTCAATTGCTTTTCGTGTAAAACTTCAAGAACATGACACAAATGCTCTCCATGTTCTTCCTTAGTCCTTGAATAAATTAATATATCATCAATGAACACCACAACAAACTTATCTAGAAATGGGATAAAGATTCTATTCATGTAATCCATAAAAATTGTTGGTGCATTGTTAACTCTAAATGGCATAACAAGATATTCATAATGTCTGTAACGGGTTTTGAAAGCAGTTTTCTGAATATTTCCATCTCTTACTCGAATTTGATGGTAACCTGACTTCAAATCAATCATCGAACACACCACAACTCCTCTCAATTGATCCATCAAATCATCGATACATGGTAAAGGATAACGATTCTTAATAGTTGTCTTATTAAGTTGCCTATAATCCACACATAAGCGTGAACTTCCGTCCTTCTTCTTAACTAGCAACACCAGAGCTCCGCATGGTGATACACTTGGCCTAATAAATTTTTTCTCCAACAAATCTTCGATTTGGCCTTTGAGCTCATTTAATTCCAATGGCGACATTCGATACAGTGCAATGGAAATTGGTCCGGTTCCTGGGTGCAAATCATTGAAAATTTCACCTCTCTTACCGGTGGCAATATTGGAATTTCTGTTGGAAATACGTCTGGGTACTCCTTGACAAGCACCACGTCTTCTATGCTCACCTTTATCTTTGCCTCCATGTTAGCCAAAGACAAAAACTCATGAGTTCCTTCTCTTAGTGACACTCCGAGTTTGTTAGCATCTAGATACTTAGCAACTCCTGGTTCGGGGAAAAGAACCAGTTTGCGAGCACAATCGAAGTTCACATAATGATACGACATTCAATCCATACCGAGAATGACCTCGAGTGATTGTAGAGGTAAAAAAAATCAAATTAATCAAGAAATCCCTATTCTGGATAGTTACTTGACAATGTAAACATGCAGAATTTACTGTCAAAGTTTTAGTAGGCGTAGAAACAACCAAATCAAAAGGCAAAGCAGACACAAATAACTTCAAACAATTCACGCAATCCAAAAGTGCAATTAGAGTGTTACTTGCAATCTCACAGTCACATTGAATCAGATTGCTAGATGGATTTCCAGCTTCAACACCCACACAAAAAACACGTCCTCTAGCAGTAGGACGAGTAGCCGTAATTACATTCACAAGTGGTTCCACCTTTGGAGCTTGCAAATCCCTTGTCATGTTCCATGGCTTCTGACAATTGTAGCAAGTGGGAATATTGAGGTTCAAGCACTAGCATAATGTCCCTCTCCCCCACATCGGAAACAGCGAACCACTTGTCCCAATTGTCTTCCAAAATTGTGGTTCCCTGGACGATTCTGCCCCATGTTGTTATTATGTGGCCAGTTATAAGGTTTAGCAACTTGCTTTTACTTATTGTTCTAATAATTCACCCGACTAGGCCCTCCTGAATTAAAATTCCCTCCTCGGCTAGCCCTATTATTCTTCATATCCTCAACTTCTCTACATTTTTCCACAAGAACTTGGAAAAGTTGATTTCCCAAGAGTAAGACAGAGTCTTGAATCTCATACTTCAATCACGCTTGGAAACGATGACACATGAATGGTTCATCAACCTCTTCACGGAAAAACCTGAAATTCCTCGACAACGATTCAAACTTAGCGGCATATTTACCCACAGTCATATTCCCCAAATGAAGTTTTAGAAAATCATCACCCAGTTTAGTCATGGTACTCGTCGAGAAGTATTTGTCTAAAAACTTCATTTTGAATGATTCCCAGTTCACCTCTTCGTGAGTTTGTCCCATCAACAACCTTGTACTTCTCCAACAACCTTGATTGATAGTTGACCTTCACTCTTGCTTGACAGTTAATCATCTCAAAGATCTTTTCCCACTGATCTGCTTTCTTTGAATTATCATCACCCTTAAACTTGGGAGGAATGTAACGGCAAAAATCTTCCAATCTTCTTGACTCAGCAACACAAATCTCTCTTTCACTCTTTTTTAGGTCTCGCATAGCCTTTGCAGCAGTCTAGGCAGCAACAAAAGCAGTCATGTTATTCCTAGCTTCCGCCATTTGGTCATCCCTATTGACATTCACTCTAGCAGCGTCCTTCCTTCTATGTGGCATTGTTTACTTCAAAACCATCATCAAGAAGAAGTCTTAACACCACTTTGAATAATTCCAAAACTAATTTCCGACTATATCAACACATATTAACTACCCCTGATATGACAACTCAGAGAAATTACCCCGACGCATGATCAAATAACGACTCCCAACCTACATGTTGAGCTACAGTCTATAACCAAAAGCTCTTGTACCAAAAATTATAACAACCCGTTTTTTTTAAAACAAATTCAAATTCATAAACTAGGAAAGAAATACTTTTTGATAAAACTCAACAATATTTACAAGCAGCGGAAATAGTTTTTGAAACAAAAATCCAAAGTATTTAAACAGCAAAATACACCGGGGCTATGAGACCTATCAGACATACTCATACCCCTGGGGTATTCTCGGCAGACACCTGCATAAAAGCACTGCCGCAAGAACCTCGACTTTCCCCATGCCACATCAAAAAGTGGAACATGAACCCATCAAAATAAAAGTCAAGCTGGCAATATAAAGTATAGGTACAGTCTTCCAAATTGAAATAAATACAACCACAAAAGAAAGACATCTAGTCTGATCATACTACAAAACTATAAAACACGGGAGATCTCCATATGCTCCGCAAGATCCTCCTAACACAACTTCGGTCACGTATGTCTAACTACCTTTTCATCTCCAGGATACTAACCTGTAGGATGATCCTGGTTCTCATCTGAGGGAAAAACCCAGATTTCCACAATAATTATAAAGGTCACCAACCAAAACTAAAAAATATCACATAACATTTAAATTTTAAATGCACAAAATAACTTATCAACTTAGAAAACACCTTGAAAAGGTTTTCATATGTCAAACATGCATAAACAAGTTAAAAAAAATGAAGTTTTTAACAAAACTCCACTGTCGTATTCGAATATAGCACCCTTGTATTCGAATACAATGCTAATTCATAAGTGAGTAGCAAAATCAGCACAATTGTATTCGACTACAACATCAACGTAGCCGAATACCAGTGCAAAGCCAGTGAAAAATCCTGCACATTTGTATTCGACTAGCACATGGTGTAGCCGAATACAAGTGCTAAGTTTATGGCAAAAATTGAATATTTGTAATCGAATACAAGGCTGAAATTTAACTAAAAATTGAACGTTTCACATAAGTATCCGACTACACACTGCTTGTAGCCAAATACAACTCCTAAAATTTGCAGATTTCAGTCTCGAAAAAGTTTCAAAATCATTTAACACTTACCACACAAAGTCAATCGATCACACTCATCAATTACGGCACAGTCACAAACAACAACCGAGTATGTACATACAATCATTACAGTATATCAAACATGACTTGTGTGCCAAACACCCTAATGCAATGTGTATATGCCAAATTGCATGATTCTGGAATTCCAACCAAAACCCTCCTCGAATGGGCTTAAATCATAATTACCGCCTATCACAAACTAGCACTAATTAACGAGGTGCCACCTATCACGGGTCAGCACGATTTACTAAAAAACATAAATTGTAAATATACCGCCTATCACAGACCAGTACTATTTACCGAGGTGCCACCTATCACGGGTCAACACGATTTACTAAAAAGCGTAAATCGTAACTGTACTGCCAATCAAAGATCAATACTATTTACCGAGGTGTCACATATCACAGGTCAACACAATTTACTAAAAAGCGGAAATCGTATATGTACCACCTATCACAGACCAATACTATTTGCTGAGGTGCCACCTATCACGGGTCAACGCGATTTACTAAAAACCGTAAATCGTAAATGTACTGCCTATCACAGACCAATACTATTTACCGAGGTGCCACCTATCATGGGTCAACACGAATTACTAAAAAGCGTAAATCGTAAATGTATCGCCTATCACAGACCAGTACTATTTACCGAGGTGCCATCTATCACAAGTCAGCACGATTTACTAAAAAGTGTCAATCGTAAATGTATTGTCTATCACAGACCAATACTTTTTGCTGAGGTGCCACCTATCACGGGTCAGCAAGATTTACCAAAATGTGCAGTCTATCACGGACCTACACGAGTAAGATGAACCAACAAATCACATGTCATCATCTCGTGGCCCATCACGGTCACCACTATCACCATGGCCCCATCGTGGTCACTATGTACTATGAAATGCATGAGCATACTCTAACTCTTTTCACCACAATCATTAAATAAATGTGATGACTCTTCATCATATGCATATTTTTCAATGATTTTAGTCTTATTTATCTTTAATCATTAGTTAATTTAAGGAGTTATTTGATAAATTTTGTTGATTTTAGTTCTTTTATTTAATGAAATATTTATGTTATTATTTCTTTGATTAAGTAGGGATTTTTCGGAGTTTTGTGTTGTTACTTTGTTTTAGTGCAGTGCTGAATTTTGGTGAGAAATCAACATGACCTATGTAGAGTACTTCACACATATCTGGAGTTGTAGATGTCCAATTGGAGTCACACCAAGTGCAACTAAAAGCTAAGATCCATATCTAACACTTTCATGAAGACACCGGAACCAAAATCAAACTCGAAAGAGGCACAAAATGTAGTATACGTCAGACAACAGATGTTGTGCGCCTGAAGCGCGCTAGCTGCGCCTAAGGCACATTCTAGCCTTTCAGCACTGTCCAGGCGCGCCTAAAGCGCATTTTCTGCCCCTGGAGCGCGCGACGCGCATCAACATTTATAAAAATGCAATTTTTCACTGTTTAGAGATCTTTTTGACTCTTGGGAAGTTGGGAGACTTGTGCTCTAGCATAGAAACTCAAAGACAGCCGTTTCTAACATCATTGGAGCAGTTTTATCAAGAATCATTCATGAATCTTTCTTGTAATTCTTCTCTAATCTCTATATTTTATATCTCTGTCTTTTGGGATGAGTGTAACAAGATGAAACCCTTATAATCTATCTCTAATCTCTATCTTTTATATCTCTGTCTTCTCTAATCTCTATCTTTTGGGATGAGTGTAACAAGATGAAACCCTTATTTTTCTGATTTGATTTCTAGTTATATGAATGAGTTTATTGAATTATTTTTCTCATATCTATGCTTAATGCTTTTTATTGATTGATCAACATTAAAATGTTCTACGATTTGTATTTTGAAACGAAAATGGATTTTACGAATGCTTGAGATGAGAAATTCATGAATTTGTAGTCTAGACATAGATGCATGTCATGAAACCAATTAAATTAGTTGCAGAGGCAATAGTTTAAAAAGAGAATTCCTGTACAGTAATGCTTAATTCTAATCTTAAATCGACTAAGGAATTAGGGGTTACTTTGGAATTAAAGGTTCTGTCACTAAGACATTAAAGCAAGAATAATAAAGAGAATTCGGTAATAGTTCAATAAATGAATCCGGTAACTAGGATCAAATTAGACACCAAGGTTGGATTCGAAGTGAAACTCATCCCTTACATTTTTCTTATTATAAAAGATCAATTTTATTACTGTTAATTTTAAATATTATTTCAATAAATTCGGAAACTTTTTGTTTAATTTAGTAATTAAATATAATTCGATAGTAAAACGCAATCCTTGAGTTCGACACTCGGTACTACCGTTTTATTATTACTTGCAACAATTCAGTACACTTGCTAAAAAACTATCAAGTTTTTGGCGCTGTTGACGGGGATTGCCATATCGCTACTGAATTTAATTTATTTACTGAATTGAAATTTTTTGCTATGCAATAAAATTTCTTCTTTTATTTTATTTCTAACTTTTTTTTAAAAAAAAATTTTGGTTTAAAACTCTTTAATTTTTACTTAATTATTTATCTTTCTTTAACTGTTCATTTCTCATAATTTGTCTATGCGAAAGCAAATCAAAAAGTGGTATGCTGGAATTGAATGTTATGGAGGTTGGGTTGGCTCAAGGGATGTTGCTCTCAAGACAGATAAAAGATGTTCTCGCCGCTGAGATTAAGAAAGGGATGGTAGGGCTAAATATACAACCCCAAGTGACTCCTTTCAAATTACTAAAGCATACTAGTTGTAACTTTTGTGAGAGAGGACATAAAAATGGAGCTTGTGAAGCACTGAATGACAATGAGATAGAAGAACTAGAAGAGGTGAATTTTGTGAGTAATAACGGGAAGCAGAATAATCCCTACTCTAGTACGTACAACCCTGGTTTGGAGAAATCATCCAAATTTTTCTTAGAGAGATCAGCAAGGTGTATCTCAAGGTCAACAAGGAGCTAAAATAAACCAATTCCCACCTAGAAAGGCTGCTTGGGAGAGTGCTATGGAGAAATTAGTGACAAGCACAAGTTCTTTCGTTGAAGAGTCAAGAGCCATCTAGAAAAAACACTCTACATCCGTAAAGAATCTGGAAACTCAAATGGGTCAACTTTCTCAACAAATGGCACAAAGAACGACTGGAAATTTGCCTAGTGACATGGTTCCGAATCCACGAAATAATGTCAACGTCGTGACAACAAGGAGTGGCAAGGTAAGTGAACTAGTATTGCTTAAAGCCAAACAAAGTGTAAGTACTTCAATTTCGACCCACTCAGAGGAAATAGTCACGCCGACATCAGTTGAGGAGCACACCACTCTTGAAAAGGAGGAAGAACATGTGGCGTAAAAAAGGGAATCACTGCCAAAACCAGAAATTCGACTTCCGTTTCCTCAAAGATTAAAAAAGGTAGAAACAGAAAAACAATTCGGTAAGTTCCTTGATGTTTTTTAAAAAATTACAAATTAACATTCCTTTTGTAGAGGCACTGGAACATATGCCAACATACGTCAAGTTCATGAAGGAGATTCTGTCGAAGTAAAGAAAAATCAGCGGTGAAACAATGATGCTTACCGAAGAATGTAGTGCTATACTGCAGAGAAAACTGCCACCGAAGCTCAAGAATCCTGAAAGCTTCTCAATCCCATGCGCCATTGGAAATAGAACTTTTGGGAAGGCGTTGTGTGATATTGGGGCTAGTGTAAGTCTTATGCCCCTTTCCATATACAAATAAACTGGGCATTGGAAAAGTCAAAGACACACAATTGTTGCTACAATCTGTGGATCGCTCAATGAAACACCCCTATGGAGTGGTGGAAGATGTGTTGGTTAAAGTGGATAAGTTCATTTTTCCAGTGGATTTTGTGGTACTAGACATGGAGGAAGACAATGATATTCCTTTGATTTTGGGGAGAACGTTCTTAGCAACAGGGCGAGCTATGATTGATGTAGCGGATGACACCTTAACCTTTAAGGTAAATGAGGAAATAGTTATAATCAATATTTTAAAAGCCATAAAGCATTCAAACGAAAAAGAAGGGTGCAACCGAATTGAGATTTTTAATTCGATAGTCGATGAAGAAGTTGAACATCAAGGACCCATTATGCCATTAGAAAG
>NC_021166.2:38233289-38245274 GCF_000331145.2 Cicer arietinum | reverse complement strand
GTTAAAGTGGATAAGTTCATTTTTCCAGTGGATTTTGTGGTACTAGACATGGAGGAAGACAATGATATTCCTTTGATTTTGGGGAGAACGTTCTTAGCAACAGGGCGAGCTATGATTGATGTAGCGGATGACACCTTAACCTTTAAGGTAAATGAGGAAATAGTTATAATCAATATTTTAAAAGCCATAAAGCATTCAAACGAAAAAGAAGGGTGCAACCGAATTGAGATTTTTAATTCGATAGTCGATGAAGAAGTTGAACATCAAGGACCCATTATGCCATTATAAAGAGTGTTATGCCTACCCCTAGATGTTGTTAAAGGAAGTAAAGATCCAAAGGTGAAAGAGGTTTTAACCATGTTTGAAGCATCACCATCTTACTCTCCCCGTTTCCCCACTACATTGAAGGGGAATGAAGATGAATATGTAGAGAAAAAGAAAGATACGCCATTGGGTGAACTCAAGCAATTGCCACCTCACTTGAAATATGTATCTGTTGGTGAGAAGGATGATGTGTTCTTCCTGTCATACAAGCCACCTTGACAACAGTTGAGACGTCAAGCTAATGACTTTAAAGAAGCGCTTCGTGGGAGGCAACCCACGGGTATAGGTAACTTTTATTTTTTTGCAATCTTATTTTTGTTATTTGAATTTGTTTCTTTCTAATTGTGGAAACCTGCACTATGATGAAGAATTATTAACAACTTACATTTGGTCTTAAGTTTTCTGTTTGGGATTTTAAAATTTAAACTCTACTTTTTTGCTCATATCATTGCTCAATTCGATAAGTTTCACTAATGCATACATTGTTGATTACTCTGTGGTTGCAAAAGTCTAACTTGCCATCAATTTTTCATAAATTTTTCTTAGTGACATGTTTAGCATTATTTTGACAGTTCATGCTCTCTCTTATTATCCTAGCTATGAGCTTTTGAGCCTAAACACTTTCATTCTTTGTTGTGTGATTATCTAGACATGTGTTATCCCTTTGGAACTTGCACTAATTCTGACTTGCATCACTTGTAATTTATGCATACACTGATGCAACTTTATTTGGTTGTTTGAGCCTTTTTAACTACCCTATACAAATTGCATCCCTTGCTAGCCCCTTTGAGCCTTGCCCTTTTATTTCGGTTACTAGCCACATTACAAGCCAAAATACTTGACTTTAATTAAATCATCTTACTTGGAGTTAGGTAGAAAAAATTTATTGTCTTGATAAATTTCTAAGTTTGGGGTTGCTCATGGGATATCAATCTTTTAAGTTTGGGGGTGGTGATTCTGACAAAAAGAAAGAAAAAAAAAAGAAAAAAAGTTTAGTTTGTGTATTTTGGTAAATAATATCTTATTGGTTCTTTTATCAATGTTTGAGAATCTCCACAATGAAAAGGTGAAGAAAAATAAAAAAAAATGGTAGAATAATCTGGAAATGTATGCCTAACTCCAAGTATTAAAGCCTACTATCCCAAAATGTCCTACCCTTACCTAAGTCCCATTACAACCTGAAAGTCCTCCAAAAATGTATGTGTTTACTGCATAACCTTTCTAAACACTTGAGAGAAATTTTGGTGAGATTGTGTGAAGAGATAGTTGAACTTGATGAATGAATGCTAAAATGTACAAATTGAGTTGTTTTTTTGTAAGCAACCATGGAGCATGATGAATGTTTTGTAGTAGCTGGAACTTTGAAAATTGAGTTTAACTGTACCAAATCTGAAAATAATTGTTGCTTGGGGACAAGCAATAGATTAAGTTTGGGGTTGTGATGACTCTTCATCATATGCATATTTTTCATTGATTTTAGTCTTATTTATCTTTAATCATTAGTTAATTTAAGGAGTTATTTGATATATTTTGTTGAATTTAGTTCTTTGATTTAATGAAATACTTATGTTATTATTTCCTTGATTAAGTAGGCATTTTTCGGAGTTTTGTGTTGTTACTTTGTTTTAGTGCAGTGCTGAATTTTGGTGAGAAATCAACATGACCTATGTAGAGTATTTCAGCCGTATCTGGAGTTGTAGATGTCCAATTGGAGTTAAACCAAGTGCAAATGCAACCTAAGATCCATAACTACAACTTTCAGGAAGACACCAGAACTACATTCAGACTTGAAAGAGGGATAAAATGCAATACACTTCAGACAGCAGATGTTGTGCGCCTGAAGCGTGTTTTCTGCGCCTGGGGCGCACAACGCGCATCAACATTTATAAAAATGCAATTTTTCACTGTTTTAGGGATCTTTTTGACTCTTGGGAAGTTGGGAGACTTGTGCCCTAGCATAGAAACTCAAAGACTGCCGTTTATAACATCATTGGAGCAGCTTTATCAAGAATCAATCATGAATCCATCTTGTAATTCTTCTCTAATCTCTATCTTTTTTATCTCTATCGTGAGTAACTAAAACCTATTTGCTAGGGATGAGTATAACAAGATGAAACCCTTATTTTTATGATTTGATTTCTAGTTATATGAATGAGTTTATTAAATTAAATTTCTCATCTATGTGCTTAATGATTTTTATTGTTTGATCAACATTAAAATGTTCTACGATTTGTATTTTGAAACGGAAGTGGACCTTACAAATGCTTGAGATGAGAAATTCATGAATTTGTAGTCTAGACATAGATGCACGTCATGAAACCAATTAAATTAGTTGCAGAGGCAATAGTTTAAAAAGAGAATTCCTGTACAGTAAAGCTTAATTCTAATCTTAAATCGACTAAGGAATTAGGGGTTACTTTGGAATTAAAGGTTTTGTCACTAAGTCATTAGGGCAAGAATAATAAAGAGAATTCGGTAGTAATTCAATAAAGGAATTCAGTAACTAGGATCAAATTAGACACCATGGTTGGATTCGACATGAAACTCATTCCTGACATTTTTCTCATTATAAAGGATCAATTTTATTACTGCTGTTAAATTCAAATATCATTTCAATCAGTTCGGAAACTTTTTGTTCAATTTCAGCAATTAAATATAATTCAATAGTAAAACGCAATTCTCGAGTTTGGCACTCGGTACTACCGTTTTAATTATTACTTGCAACGATTCAGTACATTTGCTGAAACGCTATCAAGTTGTTGGCGCCGTTGCTGAAATGCTATCAAGTTTTTGGCACTATAAATTAAATTCAATAGTGATATGGAAATCCTCGTCAACGGCGCCAAAAACATGATACTGTTTCAACAAGTGTACTGAATCATTGCAAGTAATAGTAAAACGGTAGTACCGAGTGTCGAACTCAAGGATTGCGTTTTACTATCGAATTTTATTTAATTACTAAATTGAACAAAAAGTTTCCGAATTTATTGAAATAATATTTAAAATTAATACTAATAAAATTGATCTTTTATAATAAGAAAAATGTCATGGATGAGTTTCACTTTGAATCCAACCTTGGTGTCTAATTTGATCCTAGTTACCGGATTCCTTTATTGAATTATTACCGAATGTCTTAATTTAATGTCTTAGTGAGAGAACCTTTAATTCCAAAGTAACCCCTAATTCCTTAGTAGATTTAAGATTAGAATTAAGCATTATCGTACATGAATTCTCTTATTAAACTATTGTCTCTGCAATTAATTTAATTGGTTTCATGACCTGCATCTATGTCTAGACTACAAATTCATGAATTTCTCATCTCAAACATTCGTAAAGTCTACTTCCGTTTCAAAATACAAATTGTGGAACATTTTAATGTTGATCAATCAATAAAAAGCATTAAGCACTGAGATGAGAAAAATAATTCAATAAACTCATTCATATAACTTGAAATCAAATTAGAAAAATAAGGGTTTCATCTTGTTACACTCATCCCTAACAAATAGGGTTTAGTTACTCATGACCGAGATATAAAAGATAGAGATTAGAGAATAATTACACGAAAGATTCATGAATGATTCTTGATAAAGCTGCTCCAATGATGTTAGAAACGACCGTCTTTGAGTTTCTATGCTAGGGCACAAGTCTCCCAACTTCCTAAGAGTCAAAAAGATCCCTAAATAGTAAAAAATTGCGTTTTTATAAATGCTGATGTGCATCGCGCCCCCCAGGCGCAGAAAATACGCTTCAGGCGCGCCTGGACAGTGCTGAAAGGCTAGAAATGCACCTCATGCGCAGCTGGCGCGCTTCAGGCGCACATCATCTGCTGTATGATGTATACTACATTTTGCGCCTCTTTCGAGTTTGAATTTTGTTCCGGTGTCTTCATGAAAGTGCTAGATATGGATCTTAGCTTTCAGTTACACTTGGTTTAACTCCAATTGGACATCTACAACTCCAGATATGGTTGCAATACTGCACATATGTCATGTTGATTCTCATCAAAATTCAGCATTGCACTAAAACAAAGTAACAACGCAAATCTTCGAAAAATCTCTACTTAATTAAGGAAATAAGAACATAAACATTTTATTAAATCAAAGAAATAAAATTAATAAAATATATCAAATAACTCCTTAATTTAATTAATGATTGAAGATTAATAAGACTAAAACAGTGGGAAAATATGCATATGATGAAGAGTCATCAAAATGCAGCTATTAAAAGATTCTTCATTTTTAATACTCATTTAACACTAACGATTTTTCAAACTTATCACAGAAAACTCCAAAGACACATATTATCAGTAATGAATACATGTATATATTTTTAAAATTCCAAAGACACATATTATCAGTAATGAATACACAATCACATCAAAACTTAATCACCACAACAACATTAATATATGATAATAAAATTAATAACTCGGTGCCAACGGTCTCGATTCATTTTCGAGACTCAAGGAGCTAACAAAATAAACATAAATATTTATAACAATTTGTTCACAATAAAATTAATCCAACCACAACAAAATTCCCAAAATTAAATGTTTCTCACACACCAAATTTTTAAAACCAAATAATCTATATTATTTAGTTAAAACTAAATAAAAAAAAATATTGTCAAAATCACACAAACACACACTCGACTATTAAAGAACCGAAATTTTTGAGTTAATAAAATACTCTAAACTTTTTTCTTTTTAAACTCAGTTCAAGAGTAATTAAAAGAGTAACATTTTAAATTCTAACCATTTTTAATTTCAATCTATCTTTTTGCTCAAACTCTTTAACTTAGTTAAAATTTGAACTTTTTCACAACTTTAACAACTCAAAATTTTTTTTTGTAAAATTTCAACTTCAGTTCAAACTCATTTATTTGAAAATAACTCATTACGTAACTCAAACAGATCAAATTTAATTACCGCCAATTCACATCAAAATCAATCAATTCAATTCCACAACACACATATAGCACCTCAATTAAATTTCAACAATTCAAACATAAATCACCCAATTTCGAAACTCCACATTTTTACACATAAACCACCAAATTTCATCTCCACAACACACATAAATCACATTGCATTCATTTTCCACAATATCACACACAAATCTCACAAATTTCCACCTCTACAAATATACATATAGAGTCTTATATGCAATCTAAAAGTTTGGAAGGAACTCTTACGTTCGTTGTAGCTTTAACAACCGATTAGAGCACCGCGATTAATTACGGTAAAATTTTCGTTGGCGTCGTCGCTTCGAAAACTAGCTCACTAGCACCGCAGTGTGGTAAGGAGCATTTCCCTTCTGTCACTTCTCAAAAAGGAGCTTAGATCTAGAAGAAAAATGATGATTTGTGTTTGGTTGTTTTGAAAACCACTAACATGGTTTTCCATTTTTTTTAAACAGAAAAGAAATAAGAAAGAGAAATGAACTCACGAACGCAGGAGAAAATGTTTCAACTTTCTGTTTGTTCCATTATTTGCTTTCTTCTCACTCACACACACACATATATATATATATATATATATATATATATATATAAAAACCAATCAACAAATATCTAAATACTCTTAAACACAGCACTTCACTCACATCTCAATCTATTTTGATAAAAATATCTACTCTCATCGCAACTCAATTGACAGGGAAAAAAAAATTTAGCAACAAGTGACATTTTTAAAATAAAAAACTGTCCGGTATTAAATTTTTTGTAACGTAAATAAATTATTCTTCGACAAATAATTTTAAAATATATACATGTATTAAACATATTACAAACTCTAATAAAATATATTTTTGGTACTTAATTCTCAAAATAAAATAAAATTGAGCTAAATGCCTCAACAATTTAACACAAAATATACTAAAATTGCATAATTTAGAATTTAAAAACTAAAGGTCTTACAAGTTGAGTCTGTTGACAAACATAAATTCTTTTAGTTGAATGTAGTGTAACTTAATTGGTTAGTATTTATTCAAAGAAAAAATAACTCTTAACATTCCATAATTAAAAAAAGACATTGATTCATACTTTTTCTATTTCTTTCCTATTACTACTATTTCTTTCCTATTACTATTATTATTCATTTCAATGATTCTGGAAAAGATAACTACCATCTTCTTTGTTGCGTTGCCATCTTCACTTAACTACATTTTGGTTTAATTGTTTTACCACCCATCGACCTACCAACAAAGAAGTCCAACTATTGTTGATCTCTTCATCTGTTAAGATATACCCAAAAGGGGTTTTTCTTTTCTCAACAAAGAAAGAGAGTTATTGTTAAAGGTGTGGATGTCTTTCTCTATATAGATATATGTTTTGCTGGCAGTGGTAATGAATCTTCGCCGACTAGATCTAACATCAAGTGATACATCTATGATTTTCTTCTCATTTTTGTTGTTGTTTAAAGTCGTATCCATAAAATTGTAAGTTGGATCTGCATTCTTTTCCAATTTATCTTGTTTAATAATGTTAAAGTTTTGATCATTTATACTTTTTAGAGTGATGCTTGAGTTTATTTTGAGATACATTCTATTTCATCTTATCATGGAAAAATATCATAAAAGAAAATGCTAATCGAGAGATTGGGACGAAATATTAAATAAGACTACTAATGAACCAATCCATGTAAACCAAAAATCCATCAAAACCGTGCAACTGCGAACCGATCAAACCGAGTATGTTTATTGTCGAAATTGAGTCTTCATACAGAACCCACGATTTGGGCTGGATTGAGGGTTTGGACCCAACTCCGTCCAAACCCAACCGCTTGTCTAGCCCTAGTTGAGGTATATGCAAATTAAACAATAGGAAATGTAACGTAAGAGAAGAGATACAGCTACTGCAGTGTAGTGTCTAGGTCTCCAATTCTCCCAATTTTTGTTGTGGGACATAGTAGGCTTTATTTTCACGGATTTTTATAAAAGCATTCGATTTGCATAAATAAATTAAGAGGATTTATCACGAAAAACAAATCACAAATGAATCATGAATGCTAAATTAACCAATAAGCCCACCCATACACACACTAACCATACATTGGATGGATATTATATTTTTTGGATTTTTGTTTTAAACCTGCCATGTAAGTCGTGATCGGTTCGTGGAAAATGAGTGAAAATGTATTATGATGGACAAAATGTATTATAATGGAATTTTGAATCAATTAAATAGAAACCGATTTAAAAATGAGGCAATGGATTTAAAAACTCAAACTTTTTAAATTGGTTTCCTTAATAACTGATTTCAAAAGTTTCTTTTAAATCAATTAATAAGTTAACTGGTTTAAAAATCTTGCGACCTAATAACTATTCACATACGTATTCCTTCTCTTTCATTCTCATCTTTCTCATGATTTCATTCACAAACCTCCATTGTCGTTTACCTCCCTTCACTTGTGGCTCGCCCCCATTTTCACTTTTGTCTTTGTTAGACATTATTGTTATTTTTTTAACGTATTCATGTTGTTTTCTATAATGTCCCTGCTATTTCTTTCACAATTTTTTTTTCCATTTTTAGGTTAGTCATTTTGTGGTTTGCTGCTTCATTCGTTGTCTCTCGTCATTTCCACTACTTTATTGCATATTTCTCGCTCTTATCAAATAGCTTTTGCAATTTTGTTCATGTGAAATATTGAGAAAATTTAGTACTCTTTACTCGAACACTTTATCAATTTTTGTTCAACTTTTTACTATAATGTTTCGATGTTATGTGCATGTTTCTAAATCTCTATATATTATGTGGAGCCCAACTTCCTTTTTGTTAAAAATATATATATATATATATATATATAAGTGTAAACTAATTTTAGAAAGAAAAAAAAAAACAGAGACGAAGAGGCGGCAACAGAGAAAAGAAAAGAAGAAAGGAAAGAATAAAAAGGAAAGGAAAAAGAAAAAGAAAGAGAAGAAGAAAAGGAAATGAAGAAGAAGAAGTTTAGCTACGTTCGTCATTTTGACGAAAACAGCAGTTTAAGTCCCTCCCAACTAGGGGTGGGAATAGGTCAGGCCAGGCCAGACTTTGCAAGGCCTGAGCTTGGCCTACGATTAATATTTTAGGCCTAAGCCTGGCCTACGGCCTATCATAGGCTTTTTTTTCGGCCTGGCCTGACCTTTTTAAAAGCCTGGCCTGGCCTGGAAGCCTATTTAAAAGCCTTATTCATATTAAAATATTTAAATGCTCTCCACATACCAATATCAATGTACATATCTATATATATTAAACAAAAAATAATTTTTCTAACAAAATAATTTTAAAAAAATCTGAAACAAACATCCTTTAAACCCTAAAACATAATTCTTGGTTTCAAAGAATAAATTTTTTTTTTGAAACAAATGTACCAATTATTACCTCTCAAACAAATATGGAAGGACTACTGAATTATTGACTAATTGAATGACTACCGAATATGGAACGACTACCAAATATGGAATGACTATCGAATATGGAATGACTACTGAGTGATTGTCTAATTGATAAAATTTAAAATAGAAAATAATATTATTAATATAATAATAAAAAATAACATTAATAAATAATTAAATATATATAGGTCGGCCTGTCAGGCCTAATAGGCTTCTTTATAAGCCTGAGCCTGACCTATTTAAATAAATAGGCTTTAAAAATAGCCTGAGCCTGGTCTTTTTATTAAATAGGCCAGGCCAGGCCAGGCCAGGCCATAAGTAGGCCAGGCCATAGGCCCCTGTCGGACGGCCTAGCCTATTCCCATCCCTACTCCCAACTTCTCTTTTTTTTTGTTTGCTTGGCTTTTTGTTTGTTTTCCTTTTAATTAATTGTTAACTTTTGTATGATATTTTAAATCTTATTCATTTATTAAAGATTGAAAGAGAGAAAAAAAAAACATGACAACACAAACTTTAAATACCATGAACATAATTTTTTATGGCTAAATAACATTCGCGGTCCCTTAACTTGATTTCATTTAACGTCATTTATTTATTTTTTTTTTCTATTTGGTTATTTATTTTAATTTTAACTGACAATCTAATCTTTTATGTTTCAAAATATCAACAATGTTATCCTTTTTTATACAAAAATTCAAAAAATTCATCAAAATTTTAAAACAAAACCCATTAAATTAATAATCATCTTCAATATAATGCAAATTTCATCAAATGCATCACTCAATATAACATGTCAAGCTGACAATATTAGTATAGGTACAGTCTTCCATTTTAAAATAAATACAATTCAAAAGAAAGACGTTTGTTCCCTCTATGTCAACCTAATCTAATCATTCTCCAAAACAAACTAAACATCCTAAGTGATCACCACGCGCCCCGTGAGATCCTCCTAACATAGCTCCAGTCGAGCATTCCCATCTACATTCCCATCCGTAGGGTACAAACCGATAGGATCGTCCTGGCTCTCATCTGAGGGCAAAGCCCAGATTTCCACACCAGTAGTAAAGGGTCACCAACCGAAATTAACAGTTAACACAAAACATTTAAGTTTTTAAATGCACAAAATAACCTTTCAACTAAGCATGCACCTTAAAAGGATTTTCCATATGCTAAAAGTTCATATAATGCTTGCCAATTAAAAATGAAATCAAAATAAAGTTCTCAATCCATCAAGTAATACATAACTAACCAAGACATTGATAAATCAATTGAGCAATCTGTTATCTAACTCAAAATAAGAATTTCTACTAAGCCAATCGATTTCCAAATCGATTTCCTGAAGGTTTTTAGTGAAATTTGAATTATGGGCTTAATTCAATTGATTGGGCAATCGATTGACAGGATAGCTGAGCCCCTGACTTAATGCCAATCGATTTCCAAATCGATTTTTGTCAGTTTTGCTGAATTCCTGCATGGCCAAATCGATTGGGAAATCGATTTTATAAAGAGTTGAGCCCCTGTAACTTCCCAAATCGATTGGGAAATCGATTTCCCTGCTTATCCTTCCAAAAATACATAAACTAATTCAATCACATTCGTACACAACTCCAAATCTTAACACTTAGCAATTCCCACACAATCACCACGACAAATTGGGTTTTGAAATAGTTTTACAATCCATCACACTTACACACAATAATCAATACATAACACATAGCAATTCCAACACAATTACCACGACAACTTGAGTTTCGAAATAGTTTACAATCAGTCACACTTAAACACGACTCGTGTGCCAAGCACCCTAATGCGATGCGTATATGCCAAAATGCATGGACTCGGAATTCCAAACCAAAACCCTCCTCGAATGGCCGTAAATCATAATTGTACCGCCTATCGCAGGCCAAAGTACCAATTACCGAGGTGCCACCTATCACGGGTCAGCACGATTTACTAAAAAGCGTAAATCGTAAAAGTACCACCTATCACGGGTCAGTACTGTTTACCGAGGTGCCACCTATCACGGGTCAGCACGATTTACTAAAAGAAAAGCGTAAGTCGTAAACGTACCGCCTATCATAGTCATAAACATACCACATATCACGGGTCAGTACTGTTTACCGAGGTGCCACCTATCACGGGTCAGCACGATTTACTAAAAGAAAAAGCGTAAATCGTAAACGTACCGCCTATCACAGGCCAAAGTACTATTTACCGAGGTGCCACCTATCACGGGTCAGCACAATTTACCAAAAACGTAAATCGTAAACGTACCACCTATCACGGGTCAGTACTGTTTACTGAGGTGCCACCTATCACGGGTCAGCACGATTTACCAAAATGAAATGCATGAGCATACACTGACTCCATCCACAACAATCGTTAAGCAAGTGCAGATATTAAACGATTTTCACAACAAACATTAAGCAAACAGAATTATTAAGAGATTCCCTATTCTTAATACTCTTTTAACTTAAACGATTTTCAAAACAAACATTAAGTAAACAAGACATTAAGAGATTCCCCATTCTTAATACTTATTTAACTTAAACGATTTTCACACAAACAATAAGTAAACATGACATTAAGAGATTCCCCATTCTTAATACTTATTTAACTTAAACGATTTTCCCAAACACGCATTAAGTAAACCGAGACATTAAAAGATTCCCCATTTTTAATACTCGTTTAACTCTTAATGGTTTTCAAATTCCACACAAAACAAACTCAAACCTATTATCAGATCCAATCCACAACTCACACCAAAACACATCAATTCATTTCTCCATAAAATCCAACATACACATATCAAATTTCATAAGCATTAATTATGAATATGTCAAAATACGATGAACACGAATCAACACAACATAACACTCAAATACATCAAATTTTATTTACTCAAAATCATACATAAACGAGTTTAAATTCATTTTTCACGAAACATTCATCAATATGACCAAAACCTAGCTCTAAGATTTTACCCATAAAGCCTTAGATTCATTTTCCCCCAAATCAATACTCCAACTCTAACAAAATTCTTTTCCACGCAACCACAGATAAGTCCCTAAATGCAAACTAGAAGTTTGGAAGGAGCCCTTACTTTAACGTTAGCTTTCACGTTCGATTACGGTACCGCAAGTAAATCCGGTAAAATCTCCGCTCGCAACGTCGCTTCCAAAGTTGGTTCCCTAGCACCGTAGCATGGTAGTGAGCAACTTTCCCTTCTATCTCTTCGCGAAACGAAGCTTAGATCTAGATGAAACGGGGAGGTTTGTGTTTGACG
>NC_021166.2:38203844-38233079 GCF_000331145.2 Cicer arietinum | reverse complement strand
TTCCCTCCTTTCTCCCGTTTTCATTTTCGTCGCTTTCTTTTCTTCAAAACTAGTAACCCAAGGTTGGGTGAGAGTTAGAACAAGGATTTCGCAACTCCACTCTTCCTCTTTGATTCGAAAACGAAGAAAAACGGTTTTTGAGATCCAAACACAAACCCCTCCGTTTCTTCTAGATCCAAGCTTCATTTCTCGAAGAGATAGAAGGGAAAGTTGCTCACTACCACGCTACGGTGCTAGGGGGCCAATTTGGAGGCGACGTTGCGAGCGAAGATTTTTACCGGATTTGCTCACGGTACCGGAAACGCACGTTAGAGCTAACTAGGGCCTTATCTAGGGCCTTATCTAGGGCCTTATCTAGGGTCTTATCTGTGGTTGTGTGGAAACGAATTGTGTTAGGATTGGAGTATTGTTTTGGGAAAAATGAATTTACCTCACGTATGTATGAGTTTGAATAAATGAAATTTATTACGTTTGATTTGTGTTCATCGTATTTGGCATGTTTATACTTGATGTTTGTTGATTGATGTGTTTTGGTGTGAATTATGAATTGAATGTGAGAATTTTGTTTGAGTTTGTTTTGTGTGGAATTTGAAAAAAAAACCATTAAGTTAAATGAGTATTAAGAATGGGAAATCTCTTAATGTCTTGTTTACTTAATGTGTGTTTGTTTGTGAAAAATTGTTAAGTTAACTGGGCGTTAAGAATGAGGAATCTCTTAATGTCTCGGTTACTTAACCTTTGTTTTTGAAAATCGTTTAAGTTAACTGGGCGTTAAGAATGGGGAATCTCTTAATGTCTCGGTTACTTAATATTTTGTTTTAAAGAAAAATCGTTTAAGTTAACTGGGCGTTAAGAATGGGGAATCTCTTAATGTCTCGGTTACTTAATATTTTGTTTTAAAGAAAAATCGTTTAAGTTAACTGGGCGTTAAGAAGGGGGAATCTCTTAATGTCTCGGTTACTTAACATTTTGTTTTGAAAACCGTTTAAGTAAACTGGGCGTTAAGAATGGGGAATCTCTTAATGTCTCGGTTACTTAACATTTTGTTTTGAAAACCGTTTAAGTAAACTGGGCGTTAAGAATGGGGAATCTCTTAAATGTCTCGGTTACTTAATGTTTGTTTTTGAAAAATCGCTTCAGTAAATGAGTATTAAGAATGGGGAATCTCTTAATGACTTATTTACTGAATGTTTTGTTTTGAAAATCGTCAAGTTAAATGAGAATTAAGAATGGGGAATCTCTTAATGACTTATTTACTGAATGTTTTGTCTTGAAAATCGTTAAGTTAAATGAGAATTAAGAATGGGGAATCTCTTAATGACTTATTTACTGAATGTTTTGTCTTGAAAATCGTTAAGTTAAATGAGAATTAAGAATGGGGAATCTCTTAATGACTTATTTACTGAATGTTTTGTCTTGAAAATCGTTAAGTTAAATGAGAATTAAGAATGGGGAATCTCTTAATGACTTATTTACTGAATGTTCTGTCTTGAAAATCGTTAAGTTAAATGAGAATTAAGAATGGGGAATCTCTTAATGACTTATTTACTGAATGTTTTGTCTTGAAAATCGTTAAGTTAAATGAGAATTAAGAATGGGGAATCTCTTAATGACTTATTTACTGAATGTTTTGTCTTGAAAATCGTTAAGTTAAATGAGAATTAAGAATGGGGAATCTCTTAATGACTTATTTACTGAATGTTTTGTCTTGAAAATCGTTAAGTTAAATGAGAATTAAGAATGGGGAATCTCTTAATGACTTATTTACTGAATGTTTTGTTTTGAAAATCGTTAAGTTAAATGAGAATTAAGAATGGGGAATCTCTTAATGACTTATTTACTGAATGTTTTGTTTTGAAAATCGTTAAGTTAAATGAGAATTAAGAATGGGGAATCTCTTAATGACTTATTTACTGAATGTTTTGTTTTGAAAATCGTTAAGTTAAATGAGAATTAAGAATGGGGAATCTCTTAATGACTTATTTACTGAATGTTTTGTTTTGAAAATCGTTAAGTTAAATGAGAATTAAGAATGGGGAATCTCTTAATGACTTATTTACTGAATGTTTTGTTTTGAAAATCGTTAAGTTAAATGAGAATTAAGAATGGGGAATCTCTTAATGTCTCGTTTACTTAATATTTGTTTTGAAAACCGTTTAAGTTAACTGGGCGTTAAGAATGGGGACGATTGGCCTTAAGTCAGGGACTCACCCATATCCGACCAAATCGATTTGGAAATCGATTGGCTTAAAACCTGGGGCTCAGTACTCACTCAATCGATTTCCCAATCGATTGAATCAAGCCAGAGTTCAAAATTTCACTAAAAACCTTTAGGAAATCGATTTGGAAATCGATTGGCATTAAGTCAGGGGCTCAGTCATCCTGTCAATCGATTGCCCAATCGATTGAATTAAGCCCAGGATTCTGTCTTCATCCAAATCCTTCACCCCAATCGATTGCCTAATCGATTGGCTCAGTGAAAATCCTCAGTTTTAGTTGTATGATTGGTTGCTCATGAAACTATCCATGTCTTGATTTGTTATGTTATAATTAGGGGATTGAGAACCTCATTTTACTTTCATTTTTAATTGGCAAAGTATGGTATGAACTTTTCGCATATTGAAATTCCTGTTAAGGTGCATGCTTAGTTGAAAAGTTATTTTGTGCATTTGAAAACTTAATTGCTATGTGTTAACTGTTATTTTTTGGTTGGTGACCCTTTACAATTATTATGGAAATCTGGGCTTTGCCCTCAGATGAGAGTCAGGACGATCCTACCGGTTCGTACCCTACGGATGGGAATGGAGATGGGAACGCTTGACTACAGCTACGTTAGGAGGATCTCACGGGGCACGTGGAGATCACTCAGGGTGTTTAGTTGTTTTGTAAAATGATCAGACTAGGTTGTACTGTTACTATTATTGTCAGTACGACACCTTAGTTGAATGGGTTCCTTGTATCTTCTGTTGTTGTTTAAATACTTTGGATGTATGTATTTGAGAAACTTTTTCCGCTGCTTGTAAATTTTAATGACTCAATTATTTATCCAAAGGCATTTCCTGATTTAATTATCTGTTTTATTTTAATTCCTTTTGAAAAAAAATAAAATACACCCTCGCTTTGAAAAACGGGGTGTTACATAACCCACCAAACCTTGGTTCCCTTTCTTGAAGCAAAAGGAAGCAACAAAAATGATGAAGGGAGAAGGAAGAAAGAAGAAGAAAGCTTGAATGCGCGAGGCAGGAGGGCGGTTCTCTTCCTCTGTTTCGTTTCCTTTTTTCCTTTCTAACATATATTACTTTATAAACATATATATACATTACATACAATAACATATATATATATATATATATATATATATTACTAATAATAATAATATATAATATATATATATATATATAATAATTAAACCTAAACCAATAAATACCTAAATATCTAGATATTTATGAAAATCATCACTTCTCAAACCATTTTGATAAAAATATCTACTCTCGTTGCAACTCAATTGACAGATAAAAATTTCAGCGACAAGTGATATTTTTAACAAAACTCTCTGGTGTCCAATTCTTCGTAACGTAAATAAATTATTCTTCGACAAATAATTTTAATCCAATTTCCATAAATATATTTTTGGCATTTAACCCACTAAATACCAAAAACTGGACTAAAAGCCTAGGAACTTCAACACCAAATACCCTAAAATTGTATAATTTAGGATTTAAAAACTATGGGTCTTACATACTTGAATATGAAACTATGACTTTGAATAATTCAAAATATTTTAGAAAGTTTGTTCAAAGTTGTTCTAAGATTATTGTTCAAAGTTGTCCTTAGATATCACTTCAGATTAGTGGCAATCGTTCCTAGAGGTTTGATGAACATATGCAATGATCCAGATTGAATCTGAACTAAAAAATTGCACTGCTTCGCATTTGTATTCGGCTACAACCTAAGTGTAGTTGAATACACCTATGTAATGTTCAATTTTATGTCAAAATTTTAACCTTGTATTCGAATACAAATCCTTATAGTCGAATACAGATGAGTGAATTTTTCTACTGACTTGATTTTGTATTCGGCTACAACCTGTTGTAGTCGAATACAAAAATGTTGTTTTAGCTACTGGCATTCGGCTACAATATCCTGTAGTCGAATATAGATATGCAGATTTTGCTAGTGACTTGGATTTGTATTCGGCTACATGTTGTAGTCGAATACAACTTTATCTTTTGTCAAAAACTTGATTTTCAAACATTGTTCATACATTTTGACACTTTGAAATTTTTTTTGATGCATATGCTAAAATGGAAGGTTCTCATGTGCATTTGAAATATAACAATATTAGATTGCATCAAGTACCTTAAATTATAAGACTTCTAGCATATTGACCATAATTGACTTGATTGTTGACTTCTTTTTTAGCTTGCATAAGTATTTTACATTATCCCCCTTTTTGGTGATGACAAAACCTTGTTGTTGTTGAAACTTCAAAGCGTTAATTATTTTGATTTTTCTCCCCTTAATACATGCTTACTCCCCCCTTTGATCTTGAGTTTATGCCATCATGTTTTGAAAGTTTTGAAAAACCTACAATTTTTTTAACAACAACAACATACAATTTTCTCCCCTTTTTGACATGATCAAAAATGAAGAAAAATAACATACAAATATTCCAAGCATACAAAGTATATAGGGAATAAAAGCATATAGCAAGGCAGGAAATATAATAGCAAAAGCATAGTTAAAAAGTTAAACATGTCTAAGTTATACATCATGATGAGAAAGAACATATTCATAAACAAATATTTAATTTTATTATCTTATCAAATGAAAATTCTAGATTTTGAAGAGAAGTAACTTACAAAGTATCAATTCCTTGCATTAGAGATCATTTTCATTTAGAATGCCAAGTTTTCTTCGTATTTTATATAATGAATCGTTAGGCAAAAGCTTTGTGAATATATCTGCTAGTTGATTATGTGTATCCACAAATGTAACTTCAACATTTCTCTTGAGAACATGATTGTGCAGAAAGTGATGTTGCATATCAATATGTTTGGTTCGAGAATACATGATTGGATTCTTTGAGATATTGATAGCACTAGTATTGTCACGTCGTAGGGGGTGCATCTGAGATCAAGTCCATAGTCACATAACTGTTGTTTGAGCCATATAATTTGTGCACAACAAACTGCCTGCTACTATGTATTCTGCTTCAGCAATGCTTAAAGCCACATATGCTTGCTTTTTATAGGACCATGACACTAATGCATTATCTAAGATATGGCAAGTGCCGCTTGTGCTTTTTATATCCATTTTACATCCTGCATAGTCAGAATCAGAATAACCAACTAATTTGCATATACTGCCCTTTGGATACCATAAGCCAACTTTGGTTGCTCCTTTCAAATATTTCATTACTTACTTACTGCTACAAGATGTGATTCCTTAGGATCTGTCTGAAACCTTGCACATAAACAGACATTGAATATAATATCTGGTCGACTGGCTGTTAGATATAAAAGAGAATCAATCATACCTCGATATTTTGATATCTCTATTGATTTACGAGTTTCATCTTTATCTACATAAATTCAGGAGCCCATTGGAGTTGCACTTTCTTTACTGTTGTCCATTTCAAATCCCTTTAACAGTTCCTTATAGTAATTTGCTTGATTGATAAAAATATCATTTTTGAGTTGCTTGATATGGAGTCCAAGGAAATAATTTAACTTACCCATCATAGACATTTCAAATTCTCCTTGCATCATTAATGAGAATTCTGCACATATTTTATTATTGGTTGATCCAAATATGATATCGTCAACGTAGAATTTGAACAAGTAAAGTGTGATCATTTGTCCTTTCAATTAATAAAGTCTTATCAACTTTACCCTTTTCAAATCCTCGTTCACATAGAAAGTTATTTAGCCTATCATACCAAGCTCTTGGACCTTGTTTCAGACCATAAAGGGATTTCTTTAATTTGAAGACATGTGAAGGATTCTTGAAGTCTTCAAAGTCGGGTGGCTGTTTGACATACACTTCCTCATTAATGTAGCCATTTAGAAAATCACTCTTGACATCCATTTGAAATAATTCAAAATCCATAGAGCAAGCATAAAAGCAAGTAATAATCAGATTGCTTCTAACCTTGCTACTGGAGAAAATGTTTCATCCAAGTTGATCCCTTCTTCTTGGTTGTATCCTTGAGCAACAACCCTTCCCTTGTTTCAAACAACTATATCATTTTCATGTAGTTTATTCTTAAACACCCACTTGGTACCAATGATATGTTTATTGTCAAGATTAGAAACAAGTTCTCATACTTTGTTTCTTTCAAATTGGTTTAGTTTTTCTTGCATGGCAAGTATCTATTGATCGTCCTTAAGTGCTTCACCTACCTTTGAGGGCTCTATTTGAGAAACAAGTGCCATATGCAAACAAGCATCTTGGAGTTTGAGCCTTGTAGTAACTCATTTGTTGATATCACCTATAATGTTGTCAACGGGGTGATCTCGATGAGTTCTCAACTCTTTAGGGAGATCATTATGTTGATCTTGTTGCTCAATACTAACTTCATTCTCTTAAATTGATTGATCAACTTGATTGTCTTTGCTTATATAATCATTATCATCACAAGAGACATTTGTATCCTCTTTGAAGGGGTTAGATTCATCAAATGATACATACATGGATTCTTCTACTAACAAAGTTCTTTTATTAAAAATTCTAAATGCTTTACTAGATAAGCAATAACCAATAAAGATATCTTCATCAGCTTTCTCATCGAATTTTCAAAGATTTTCCTTACCATTATATGAAAGTGAGAGAAGTTTTGCTTTCTACCTTTATAGAGTTCATATGGAGTCTTCTTTAGGATTGGTCAAATTATTAGTACAGAGGCACACCTAAGAGGGGGGTGAATTAGGTGTTTAGAAATTTTTTGGGTTTTAGAGAGTTATTCGATTATTTTTCTAATTAGGATTAGTGTATCGAAAAATGTAAATGATAGAAAAATAAAGAGCACAACAATTTATCCTGATTCCCCTTACAACCAATGGTACATCTAGTCTTCTTGCACACCACAAGATATTTTCCACTATTTGTTAGAATAAGTACAAGTCTAACTCTAAGACTTTTGTTACAAACTTCTAACAATCAACCTAAGATAGCACACCATTATCCTAGTTTACAAAACTTGAAGAAAGTACACTACTTTCTTCAATTTACACAATAACTTGATGGTTTTACAATAATGATTTTGACTGAAATCAAGAGGGAATTACAGTTGAGTACAATGATAACAATCTAATATAATTTCAAGTACAAGAGAGAACTTTTCTTAATGATATGACAATGTAAAACATGTACTTGAAATATGAAAGTATGACTCTAAATAATTCAAAATATTTCAGAAATTTTTTTCATTGTTGTTTGAAGATTCTTGTTATGATTGTTAAGTTAAATCTGAAACTAAGAACTATTTATACTCCTTAGACATCACTTCATCTTAGTGGTAAACATTTCTAGGGGTTTGATAAACATATGCAATGATCCAGATTGAATCTGAACTGAAAAATTGCATTGCTCCGCAGTTCTATTCGGCTACAGCCTACGTGTAGTCGAATACACCTATGTAACGTTCAGTTTTATTTCAAAATTTTAACCTTGTATTTGAATACAAATCCTTGTAGTCGAATGTAGATGACTGAATTTTTCCACTGACATGATTTTGTATTCGGCTACAACCTGCTGTAGTCGAATACAAAAGTGCAGTTTTAGTTACTGACTTAGTATTTGTATTCGGCTACAACATCATGTAGTCGAATACAAATATGGTGTTTTGCTAATGACTTGGGTTTGTATTCGGCTACAACATGTTGTAGTCGAATACAACTTTGCTTTTTACCAAAAACATGATTTTCAAACATTTTTCATGCATTTATACACTTTGAAGGTTCTCATGTGCATTTAAAATATAACAATATCAGATTGCATCAAGTACCTTAAATTATATGATTTCTAGCATATTGACCATAGTAGACTTGATTGTTGACTTCTTTTTGGGCTTGCAACTTGATCACTTTTCTTGGTCTTTGTCTTCATAAAAAATATAAGTATTTTACAAAGGGACGCATTTCATGTCAATCCTTATATGTCTCTACCTTCTTTTGTATAATTTTCTTGATATTTTATTTGATGCTGCTACAAACCCATTCATTTTCGAATGATATGTCGATGAATTATGGTGCAGAATTTTGAAACTATCACACAACTCTTTCATCATTTTGTTATTTAGATTGGTTGCATTATCAGTGATAATCTTATTTGGAAAGCCATACCGACAAATCGATTCTCTTTGGATGAATCTAACAACCACGCTCCTTTTCACAATGGCATAAGAAGCAATTTCAACCCATTTTGTGAAATAATCAGTAGCTACTAGGATAAATTGGTGCCCATTTAAAGCTTTAGGCCTGATGAGTCCATTAACATATATCCTCCCACATTAAAGATAGTCATGGTGATGTTAAGACATTCAAAGGGGTGGACGGTACTGATCCGCGATCGAACACGGGTCAAATACAATTGATAAAATGTAAATAGAGGTAATAACTCGAATCGTTTCGCAAGGACTTCTGATATAATAATAATAACTGAAATTGAAAATTGAAAATTGAAATTAAAAAGGGGTTTTTTAGATTTTTGATTTAACATATGAGCAAAACAATTAATCCACTTATTCGAATTTCAGACCTATCACAGATTCTATCAATGAGCTTAATTTTCTAATTAGTGATTATATTCTTATTAGACTATAGAATTGATCAAAAAAGCGTAATCAATCCTATGAATATGGTTTCTTTGATTGGATTAAGCATCACAATCATCAAAATATTACAATTAATGATCAAGCGTTGCAAAATTATAATTCAATTAAATTAGAAACCGAAACCAAATTCTGTCAAATAAATTTAATCAATCCTATTGAAATTCAATTAAAGCAATCAAAATATCAATATAATTAAATAAACAAGAATAAAATCATGAATCGAAATTGACAGTGTAACCTGAATCTCAAGGTGTTGATGAAACTCTGAACTCGTGGATTAATCTTATAAAATTAGTCTTTCATGAAATTAAAATAAAAACTGTTTATTTCTTGTAGCAATTTGAATCCTAATTTTTCCGTTTTCAGAAAGGAAACAAAACTGCCAATATATAGTACTTGATATTGGGCTTTAGGGTTTTAGGGTTTAAAAACAAGTGACTCGCTAATTAAAATTATTACAAAAGTCCAGATTACGAAATCTGCAATTTAGACCCAGTAAAGTTCGAAATTGGCCTTTTCTTATAACACAAAAGTTGTAGCTCAGATGTTTAGCTTTCCAACGCCTGCTCATATGCGCCATTCCGATATCCAGAGCTCAAGTTATGACCTATAGAGCGAGAAAGAGTCAAAATATAAATAATAAAATTATAATTCAAATTCGACCCAAAGTTTAGAAACAAGCTAAAAATATTAATCTAAGCTATAAAGAGATTTTAAAATACCAAACTAAAAAGCTAGAAACATGTGCCCAAATGCTATGATCAAATTTCCACACACTTAAAATTTTGCACTCCGAGCAAAACAATGCATGTGATTCCAGATATTCTTATTAACGCAAAGTGGTGAGAGAAAAAAAAATTAGCTTAATGCAATCATGAATAGTTTTTTTTATCACAACCAAGGCAAACAAGAGGACAAGTTAACTAAAGAATGCATCATAAGTGATAGAGTCCTCCCATGATATAAAACTCTCTCGAAGTGATTACACTCAAAGTGTTGGGCTACGGTTTAAATTCAAAGCACATCATGAAAGCTAGCACTACAATAGGCTTGACAAGCCTCTATAATCTTTATTTGAAACACATGCAGATAATGATCAAAAGGTTTTTATTTATGTTGTAACGTGGTCAAGGTAAGGGTGAGATAATCCTAAGGAGACTAGGGCTGAAAATCAAAGAGGATAAATGAGTAATGATTAAGAGAGAAAACAATATTAAGAAGTAACTCAACAAAACATCATTGACTTTTATTTTCACACTCTCTTTGCTCACAACACAACCATTTTTCCTCATATATTTTTTTTTTCTTTTTCTTTTTTTCTTTTTCTTTTTTTCTTTTTCTTTTCATAACCCTCAAATTTAAACAAACAAGTTGAGCACCCCTACACTTATGTAAGAAAGGACTCCTTTATCCCCCTAGATTGAGTCAATTCATTGATTTTCACTTTTAGGCTTGTAATGACCTATATAACAAAGAATAGGGTAATTAGGCTCAAATGGGCTTAAACAAATGGATAATTGTATGGTAGGCTTGTTTGGCTAGTAGCTTAATCAAAAACAAATGCCTAGATCATTTCAATATATGCATGTAGACAAGAGTCGAGTCAAGTTCTTTTGTAACTATCAATCATGAGTGAGATAACACATAAGAAGAAAAAAAAGATGAAAAAAAATATTCCATTCATAATATGGCTAAAAAATCTCACAAAGGTTAATGACTTATCACAAATGATACACAATTTAGCATTTTAATCCAATTTATTTTACCAAGAATGCAAAAATACTATCCAATCATGTCAGTCCAAACAAACTCTCAACATTTTAAACCTTAAAATCTGATGAAAAACCATGCAGTACAATGTCCATTTTTATTTATTTATTTTTTTGTTTTTTTATTATTATTATTTTTATAAATATAACAAATAAAATCTTAAATAATACCCCCACACTTAAATTACACATTGCCCTCAATGAAAGTAACAAGTATAAAATAAGGGTAAAGAAAGGGAGTTCCATGATTAAACTTCAGTGTAGGTGAGCTTTTTCAATGAGAGTTCTTCTATGGTAGTATCTTCAAGCACATAGCTCTCATGGAATTGCTTGAGGCGTTGTCCATTTACTTTGAACATTTTCTCGGTGTTTTCACTTTATATTTCCACTGCACCATGAGGAAAAATGTTAGTAACAACAAAAGGGTCAATTCACTTCGATTGAAGTTTCCCAACCATAATTTTCAAACGGGAGTTGAACAATAAAACTTTTTGGCCAATGGAAAATTTCTTCCTAGAAATCATCTTATCATGAAAGTACTTTGTTTTCTCCTTATAGATGCGAGAGTTCTCGTAAGCTTCAAGTCTAAGCTCTTCAAGTTGTTGCAATTGAAGCTTTCTCTCCAAACCTGTTTTCTCCATCTAAAGGTTACAACTCTTGACCGCCCAATAAGCACAGTGCTCTATTTCCACTGGGAGGTGTCATGCCTTACCAAACATAAGTCAATAAGGGGGCATCCCTATTGGTGTTTTGTAGGCTATTCTATGAGCTCAAAGAGCTTCTTCAAGTCGGTGGCTCCATTCATTCCTATTTGGTTGCACCATCTTTTCTAAGATCTGTTTGATTTCCTTATTTGAGACTTCGGCTTGCCCATTAGTCTGGGGATGATAAGGTGTAGAAACTTTGTGCACACCCCCATACTTCTATAGCAAAACGTCCATGGTGCGTTTGCAAAAATGAGTGCCTTGATCACTTATGATGGCTCGAGGTATTCCAAACCTGCAAAAAATATTTGATCTGATAAAACATGCAACAACTTTAGAACCATTAGTCCTAGTGGGTATTGCTTCCACCCACTTTGAAACATAATCAACAACTAATAAAATATAGACATAACCAAAAGATACACGAAAAAGGCTCATAAAGTCAATGCCCCACACATCAAATACTTCACAGAAAAGCATAGGTTGTTGAGGCATCACACTCCTACGAGTGATTGTTGTTCCTGCTATTTGGCATTGTTCACCAGTTTTGTAAGTCTTAAAAGCATCTTTAAAAAAAGTGGGCTAAAAGAAACTCGAGTCTAAGACTTTTCTTGATGTTCGTTGAGGACCAAAATGTCCTCCAGTTTGAAAGACATGACAAAAATGAAGAATGAATTGAGCCTCACGGTGGGAAACACTTCGCATAATCACCTGGTCACTACAGAATTTCACATATATGGATCATCCCACACATAGTATTTGAAATCACTTTTAAGTTTGTGTATTTGTGTTCGGGATGCATCTGCAGGAAAGACTCCAACAACTAGATGATTAACTAAATCGGCAAACCAAGGAGTTACCTCATGCAACTGTAGTAGTTGCTCATCAGGGAAGTCATCTTGAATGGGGATGGGGTCCTCACCCATTTCTATTCTGCTCAAATGGTCTGCCACCAAATTTTCAGCTCCACTCTTATCTTTAATCTCTAAATCAAATTCTTGGAGTAACAACATCCACCAGATCAATCTCGATTTTGCTTCTAGTTTCTTCAACAAGAACTTCAAAGCTGCATGGTTAGTAAAAACAACCACCTACGAACCTAACAAATATGATCTAAACTTATCAAGTGCAAAAACAATAGCCAAAAGTTTCTTTTCAGATGTAGTATAATTAGCCTGTGCAGAATCTAAAGTCCTAGAAGCTTAATAAATAACATGGGGAGCCTTACCAACCCTTTGTGCAAGGACTGCTCCCACTACATAGTTAGATGCATCAGACGTAATTTCAAAAGGGAAGGTCCAATTGGGTGGCTGAATAATGGGAGTAGAGGTCAGTCATGCATTTAAGAAATCAGACGCCTTCTTGCATTTGTCATCGAAGGTGAAACTGACATATTTTTGCAGCAAATTTCACTGCGGAAGAGCTATTTTGCTGAAATCCTTGATAAAGTGCATGTAAAAACCTGCATGGCCAAGAAAAGAACGAATTTTGCAGATGCAAGATGGGTAAGACAAATTAGAAATCACATCAATTTTGGCAGGATCCACTTCAATCCCATTTTTAGAGATCACATGTCCCAAAATTATGCCTTGTTCAACCATAAAATGACATTTTTCATAATTCAACACAAGGTTAGTTTCAATACATCTATGCTAAACTCTATCTAAATTGTTCAAGCATGCATCAAATGAGGAACAATACACAGTAAAATCATCCATGAAAACTTCAATAGAATTTTCTATCAAGTCAAAGAAAATACTAATCATGCAGGGTTGGAAAGTGTTAGGAGCATTGGATAGGCCAAAGGGCATCCTCCTGTAGGCAAATGTGCCAAAAGGACAAGTGAACGTGGTCTTTTCTTGGTCCTATGGTGCAATATGGATATGAAAATAACCAAAAACCCATCAAGAAAACAATAATGTGACTTACTAGCCAACCGTTCAAGCATCTAATTAATGAATGGTAAAGGAAAATGATCATTTCTAGTTGTCTGGTTTAGTCTCCTATAATCGATGCATACCCTCCAGCTGTTCTGCACTCGTGTGGGGATAAGTTCATTATTTTCATTTTTAACCACTGTGAGTCCAGTTTTCTTTGGGACTACCTGCACCGGACTCACCCATTGACTATCAGAGATGGGGTATATAATGCCTTCTTGCAAGAGCTTGGTCACTTCTTTTTTTACAACATCCAAAATTAATGGGTTAAGTTGCCTTTGGGGCTGCCTGACTGATTTTACCCCGTCCTCCAGTAGTACCATATGCATGCACATGGATGGGCTAATATCAGGAATATCAGCCAAGGTCTATCCGATTGCCTTCCTGTTTTTTTCTCAAAATCTGCAACAACTTCCCTTCCTATTCATCTTCAAGTTTGGCTGAAATAATAACAAGTAAGTTGCCACTTCCTTCTAAATGTGCATATTTCAAATTTTCAGGAAGTGGTTTAACCTCTATAGTCGGTAGTTGTTCAATGGAAGGTACCACACCAGTGGGCGAAGCTAAGTTTTCAAAATCAATTATGTTAGTAGAAATATCAATATCACCACAATGATCAACTTGCAAGGCAGCTTCGATCTCAGCACACACAAAGCATAATTGAGTATCTGTACATAATTCACAAGTATAAGTATCATCAAAACCAAAAAATGAAGGAAAATCAGTAGCAAACATATCGGGGTAAGTGTCATCAACCAAATCAGCAAGCAATTCAATTTGAAAAAATAGAATGTTCTTCCATGGGGTGTTTCATAGCATCAAAGATGTTAAATTTTACAATGCTATCACTAAATTCCATGGATAGAGTTCTAGCATGCACGTCAATTTTTGTTCTAGCGGTTTTCATGAATGGTCTGCCTAAGATGATAGGCGCCCTGTTGGACTTATTCTCTCCCTCCATTTCCAGAATGTAAAAATCTGCAGGAAATATCAATTCATTAACTCGAACAAGTACATCATCCACAAGTCCAGCGGGACGAGCATTGCTCCTGTTCGCCAATTGAATGGTAACACTTGTACTATGTAAAGGTCTAAGAGCAAGATAGTTAAAATAGATGTAGGCATAACATTAATGGAAGCTCCTAAATCTAACATAGCATTTTCAAATTGACTATTGCCTATGGTTCATGGAATGGAAAAAGTTCTTGGATCTTCGCATTTCTTAGGCATGTGCTGAATGAGGGCTGAAACATTTCGCCCCATGTTTACTCTTTCATTACCTTTTAACCTTCTCTTGTGTGTGTTTAAATCTTTTAGAAATTTTGCATATCTTGGAATCTGTTTAATTGCTTCAAGGAGGGAAATATTCACTTCCCCTTTCCTAAATGTATCCAGGATCTCGTTGTCCCTATCTGCCTCGTCCATTTTCTTAGTCTTCACTGCCCTTTGAGGAAAAGGAAGTGGTATATTTTGCTCAACATCAACAGTTTTAGGTATCAAAGTGTCCTCAGCATCCTTGTCATTTTTCACTGTAGTTTCAAGTACCTTTTGTAATTCAACAGCTTTCCCAGACCTCAATGTTATTGCACTGACATTGGGAGCATTTGATTTACTACTGACTGTGCAGGCAATTGGGTTTTACCTATTGCCAATTTTTTTACTAAAGATGTAAGCTCATCAAGTTTTCCTTCTAAATTCTTGTGGCAAGAAGCTTGAATTTCATTTGCACCCTTTGTCAACACTTTTGAATTGCTTCTAGTTGTAAACTGCTGAGAATTAATGGACATGTTCTCAATCAAAGCCCTTTCCGCTTTTGGGGTCTTATCTACAAGTGCTCCCCCACTAGCAGCATCCAAAATGCTTTTATCCATAGGTAGCAAGCCTTCATAAAAATATTGTATGAGCAATGCTTCAGAAATCTGGTGATGAGGACAACTTGACACTAATTTCTTGAATCTCTCCCAATACACATGTAATGATTCCCTGTCAATATGCTTGATGCCACATATTTCTTTTCTGATTGAAGCAACTCTTGAGGCAGGGAAGAATTTTTCTAGAAACAGTATCTTGAGATCATTCCAACTTGTAACAGAACCTAGTTGAAGGTAGTATAACCAGTCCTTGGCAGCATCTTGGAGTGAAAATGGGATGGCTCTCAGCTTAATCTGGTCTTTTGTGACTCCTTGAGGCTTCATAGTAGAACACACAACATGGAATTCCTTCAAGTGTTTGTTGGGATCCTCGCCTGCAAGACCATTAAACTTTGGAAGCAAGTGTATTAAATCAGATTTAAGTTCAAATGGTATAGTAACTTCAAGATATGTGAAACATAATGCATTATAATTGACATTAGGTGTAGCAAGTTGTCTTAAGGTTCTATTATTTGCATCAGCCATATTTTGCAACAAATTGTCAATTTCAGTATCTAACTCTAATTCGTTAACACTATTAGCTCTATTAAGTCTACGACGTAAATGAAATGTCCTATCTATTTCAGGTTCAAGAGAATGAAGATTTACAGAACTAGCCCTAGTTATGCCTCATCATAACAATGCAATGCAATATCAAAATTCTGAAAATTTCAACAATGTCCCTAATGCTAAAATTGAAGTGAAAAATCGAAAACCCAATCAAATAAAATCCAAAAAATATAAAAATACCACCAAAAATTTCTAAAAATCAAATAAAGGCAACACAAACATTTTTGGAGTTTTTGGAGAATATGAAAACTTCAAAAACATGAAAAAATTGTCTAAACGAAGAAATTTAGGATTTTGACCATCGTTTCCCGTATAAGTTCCTTATACGAGATTCCTATTCTTTGATTTTTTTTCTGCCGAAATTTTGGAGCAATCTAAGACAATCGTCTGAAAATAAGGTTAATATCGGTTAATATTGTTATCAGAGAGTCCCCGACAACGGCGCCAATTTGATCTGCTGTCGCACATGGGTCAAATACAATTGATAAAATGTAAATAGAGGTAATAACTCGAATCGTTTCGCAAGGACTTCTGATATAAAAATAATAACTGAATTGAAAATTGAAATTAAAAAAGGGTTTTTTAGATATTTGATTTAACAGATTATCAAAATGATTAATCCACTTATTCAAGTTTCAGACCTATCACAAATTCTATCAATGAGTTTAATTTATAATTTGTGATTATATTCTTATTTGACTATAGAATTGATCAAACAAGCTTAATCAATCCTATGTGAATTTGGTTTCTTTGAATGGATTAAGCATCACAATCATCAAAATATTATAATTAACGATCAAGCGTCGCAAAATTATAATTCAATTAAATTAGAAACCGAAACCAAATTCTGTCAAATAAATTTAATCAATCCTATTGAAATTCAATTTAAGCAATCAAAATATTAATATAATCAAATAAACAAGAATAGAATCATGAATCGAAATTGACAGTGTAACCTGAATCTCAAGGTGTTGATGAAACTCTGAACTCGTAGGTTAATCTTATAAAATTAGCCTTCCATGAAATTAAAATAAAAACTGTTTATTTCTTGTAGCAATTTGAATCCTAATTTTTTCGTCTTTAGAAAAGAAACAAAATTGCCAATTTATAGTACTTGATATTGAGCTTTAGGGTATAGGGTTTAAAAACAAGTGACCCGCTAACTAAAATTATTATAAAAGTCCATATTTCGAAATCTGCAATTTAGGCCTAGTAAAGTTTGGAATTAGTCTTTTCTTCCAACACAAAGGTTTTAGCTCGGAATTTTAGCTTTCCAACGTGTGCTCATGTGCGCCAATCTGATATCCAGAGCTCAAGTTATGACCAAGAGAGCGAGAAAGAGTCAAAATACAAATGATAAAATTAAAATGCAAATAATAAAATTCAAATTCGACCCAAAGTTTAGAAACAAGCTAAAAATATTAATCTAAGCTATAAAGAGCTTTTAAAACACCAAACTAAAAAGTTAGAAACATGTGCACAAATGCTATGATCAGTACATGTACTTTATCAGCATAGATTTGACATTTACGACATATCTTTACGTAACTAAAGCAATCAGACTCCATGATCAACCAATAGTAGTAGTCGACCCTTAAGATATTTTTTTCCATTGTGTGACCATTTGTATGAGTTCCAAAAAACCTTTGCAAACCTCTTGATTGATTTTCTCTGCCTTCGTTTCATCCACACATATGAGGAGAACCATATCATGATTTCTCTTATAAAGCACATCACCATTTAAGAAGAAGTTCATTGACAACCTCCTCAAAACCCATTTGTCGTTCTCTGAAACACCAAATGGATATTCCTTATTCTTAACTTAGGATTTGATATCATAAAACCATGCTTGTTGTCAAGCTCTTCTTCTATTGATAAGCAATATGCTAACTTATCCTTTTGTTGAATTTTTATGACCGACACATCCTGACCATTGCTTATTTTGAACATTGATGATAATGTGGTCAGGGCGTCGATCAATTAGTTTCCTTCTCGTGGAATATGGTGAAATGTAATCTTTTTGAATATTTCTGTCAATTCTTTGATATGTGTATGGGTCCATTTGAGTAGGTTTCTCAAAGGTATACTTAATTGGGCCCATTTTAGACATCAACCAAGTCGTATGACATAACATGTACTACGAGCAGTCCATGCTAAAGCGCGACATGTTTGTTCAAGTAGTGAATACATTTTTTCACAATTGGTGAACTTTTTGCTCAACTAATAAACAACGTGCTCTTTTTTTACCAGATTCATCATGTTTCCCCAGTACATAACTCATTGACTCGTCAAGTATTGTTAAGTACATAATAAGTAGTTTCCCAAGAACATGAGGCACCAAGGTTGGAGGATTTGACAAGTACTACTTAATCTTGTCAAAAGCTTTTTGACAATTCTCATTGCATTCAACCTTTTGGTCTTTGCGCAACAACTTAAAAATTGGCTCGGATGAAGCGGTGAGATGTGATATGAACCTGGCATTGTAATTCAATCTACCCAAAAAGCCATCGACTTCTTTTTCCGTGCATTGATCCGGCATTTCTTGTATTGCTCTTACCTTATCTAGGTTCACTTATATCCCTCTTTGGCTAACGATGAATCCAAGTAACTTGTCTGATCTCACACCAAAAGTGCATTTAGCAGGGTTTAAACATAGTCTAGAATTTCTTAGTCGCACAAACAACTTTTGAAAGTTAACAGCATGGTCTTCTTCCGTTTGAGACTTTGGACTTATATCATCCACATAAACTTTTATCTCCCTATGCATAATGTCATGAAATAAAGTGATAGGTTGCTCCAACATTCTTCAATCCAAATGGCATCACTTTATAGCTAAAAGTTCCCCATTGTGTGATTTGATTGTATCTTGAGAAACCATACATGAAGGAGAAAAAAGAATATTGAGCAGTGCAATCTACTAGGACATCAATATAAGGCAAAAGGAAATCATATTTACGACTAGCTTTATTTAAATCTCGATAATCAACGCACATTCGAACCTTTCCATCCTTTTTTGGATCTAGGACAATATTAGAAACTAATTGAGGATATTTGGCCACTACTAAAAGACCAACATCAAATTGATTCTTGACCTTTTCTCTAATTTTAAGTGACGTATCAGACCTCATCCTCCTTAATTTTTGTGAAAATGGAGCAGATTCAGGCTTGAGCGGTAGCTTGTGTTCAACTATGTTAGTATCTATGTTAATACTGTATATGATCTAGTATTATTATCTGTTAGTGAAAATCTTGTATTGTTGGAGCTTGTGTATTATGATGATAAATTTTAAATGTAATATATGACTATGGAAATATGCATTGATGATTTGTACTTATTGACTTATGATGTTACCACTTTGATGAATATCATGAAATGCATATTGTGTTTAATTGAATAGTAATGAATTCGGCCTGTGCCAATGATGGTTCTCTTAATTGAGTGAGTAGCCTAGGCCAACGAAGGGAGAATCTGGATGTTATTTGTTTGAAGTGGGGATTGTCTTGTCATCATATAGGTAGGGCTTGACAAGCCTAGTGATTTCAGGGATGTACAACTGAATTGAGTCTGGTCGTGGCGGTCTGCTATTGACCCTTAAGGCAATATTGTTATATCTTGGAGGTATTCGGGTGGGGAATTCCTATGTGACTTAGAGGTAGCACATCAAATGTCGGGAGCTACCACGCAACACACGTTTACCTCGATTGTCGCGTATATGTGTCTTGGGTTAAGTTGAGGGGATCTATGAGGACAGAGCCAATTTGAATTGTTCGTTCGCTCGAGTGGTGGCATAGTATCAAGTCTCTTAACCAAGTACTTTAGAGTTAGAATGGTACCAAAGATAGAGGAGGAGTCTAGAGTATAAGAGCATGCATAAAATTACTTATTTGAGTGTTGACTTACTTGACGTTGTGGATTGCATCAATGTTTTACGTTGATTATTATTATTAATTGTGATTTGATATGATATGATGTTTAATTAATGTTTTATATGTTCTTTTCAATTATTTTATATTATTACATGTTTTCAAAACTCACCCTTCATTGCTTGTGTTTTGCGCTTGCAAGAGCACAATTATTTCAGGTTATCGGTTGGTGATCCATGTCTTGATAGGTGATACTGAGTGGGAGTAATTCGTTGTGTTTCATCGAGTTATGAACTAATTTTTGTTTTGTAAACGCTATCGATCAATTGTGTTATATTCGATCTTTTATTCAAAGATAAAAATAAATTATCTCTAAGTTTTGAATATGTTTATATGTGAGAAATATTTGTTTAATAAATCTCAGCTATATTCGATGTTACAAAATTTTTAATTAAGAAATGTTATGCAAAGGTATTGGGTAAGTGTGAGTGTGACGTCTTGAGACTTATATTTTAAAAGGAACTTTTTTTACACTCTACTTTGGGACCACTGCGAATCTCTTTCAAAACTAGTGCATTTAACTTTTTATTTCAATTTGAGTTTAGGGTGTCACAAAACCCATACATGGAGAAAACTCAAAAACAAACTCGCTCGTCGATGGCTTGGTTTGCTATGAAAGTGGGTTTTCACAAAATCTTCCAATTGTCATTTTACATTTCTCTCATTGATTTCTAAATCTTTCAACCATTTTCTCCATTTCTCAACCTCCTCTCGTGCTTGGTCTCTTTCTTGTCTTCTCAAACATAATGACTCATCAGAGGCCCTTAAATTGCATTGAAGCTTGAGCTTATAATCCTCTTCCACCTTCGCCATCTTTTTTTATCTTTCAACATAAATTTTCTTTGCTCATTTTCCAACTGGGCAGTTTCCTATGCTCGACGGACTACTGCCAATTCTTCTTGTAAATTCTTATTTTCTTCTTTCGCCTCTAGAATTGATGCTTGCAACCTCTCAGTCTCTTCACTAACAATAATGGATTGCACCGATGTTTCATCAGTCGTCTCAGATGTACGACGAAAAGGTAGCTTAATATCTTGGACCCTATTCTTAACCCACTGTCGGTAGTAATAATCTACACCATAACTTCTACTTCCTAGTTCCTTCCCTTTCTAATTATCATATTCCAAGATTGACGTACTCTCCTTAAATCTTTAATGTTTTCTAGACCCATGTAATAAAGAATAAAATGGATTATCAGTTTTGGCGTTGGTTCTCCTAGGATGGTTTACACAAGTTGTCTCAAGGCCAATACTGGGTTATAATTCACACAACTTCTGGTCCCCATAAGTGGCGCATTAGGTAATGTTCGACATTGGTATATTACTTCTTTTACTTCTCTCCATCTCACATACCATCGAACTGTTCTTTTATTGAGATATACCAATCTTTGAGCCCATTCTCGATTATCCTTTATGTCAACGTAACAATTCTTGAAATCATTGATAGGGAAACACTTTTGGCATCCACTATCAAACATATGATTCACCAACCAGATGTACAAAACAGGTAAACAACATCAGCAAGGACGACTGTTGTAGGATTTTCTCATCTATTATTCAAAGCTAGGAAAACATTGATTACTGCTAAATCGATAATTTCTTCATCACTTGGGAATAGAACAACCCCATAGATTGTGAGCTAACACCTCCATAAAAGCACTTCAATATTGGGTTTTAGCTTAACGATGTGCTCTTTTTTCAAACAAAAACTTCTTAGAAAACCAGAAGTCCCTTTCTTCTTTTGGTTAATCAACTTTTCCTCTTCAACCATTAGTATCTCAGCTACTTTGGTTATGGATGGATAATTCCCCCTGTAACGATAAGGTTTCCCTTTTTCTAGGGAGTAGCCTAAAATTGGTCCAAACTCTTCCAAAGTATGCGCAAGTTGAAGTCTTGAAAGGTGAAATATCTCAATGGAGTGTCGTAGAATTGAGCCAAAGTGGTAATAGCCCCTATTTATACGTCTACATCCAATAAATCAAGAATATTTCCATATTTCTTAGTAAAGGTTAATTGGTGATTAAGCTCCAACAAGCTCCGAAGTCTTTTTAAATTGTCAACTTGATGTTTTTTGGCTTTCACATTTAGATTTTTCTTTAGCATTGGGATTGTTGTTTCATTGTTGGATCCCATTTTTAATCAGAGATATCCACAACCTAGCTTTGAACTTGTAACACCCCAAAATTTTCATATATATTATATATGTATCTTTTTAGTAATTGTTATTATTAAATTAATAATTATTCTATGTGTAAATAAATTAAATTAAATTTTATCACACTCTATTCTACCTAAATAATTATAATCTTCATTTTTATTTAATTGTTTTGACGTGACAATTACATGAGGACTATTTATGATGTCATTATTTCATAAATGGACATTTTTTATTTGATTAGTTTCAATAATCATGAAATTGATGTGTTAGATATGTTTGTTTTATATTTGTATGTCTGAGTGGTATTCTTGTCTTGCTTGAATTATTTTAGTTGATAAAATATCAGTTGAATTATGTAATTAAATTAGAATTTATATAAGTTATATTGTTTGTTAGTTTTATTTGCGACCAAATAAGTATTTATTTTAGGAGATATTATAGAGTTAGTGAAACCAACCTTTATGTATAAGTGTTTTGAAAATATTTTTGGTCCATCCTATAAAAACAAAAATTAGTGACTTGACTCATTCTTTTACTCTCCTTTATGACAAGATTTTATGATAATTCATGGTGTTTTCTTGACATAATGTGCGTTAATTCATTTTAAACACCCTTAATTTATTTTTTAAAGGAAAATTATAAATTTAATTATAAGTTTTTGTGCAATTAAGAGAGGACACAAAAAGACTATTGTCTTTTTGTATCTCATGCATTCATCTCTTTTAAACTAAAATTATAATTTTATTATAATTGTCTACAAAAATAATCCTATGAATTTTTTGGTTCCGTAACTATTAAATAAAAAAAATTAAAAGGGTGATGTGACAATCTCTAACTTATTTATTTAATTAAAATTAGTGTGTGACACCCTTCAATATATGATGAACTCTATTAGTTAATTCAAATTAACTCATACACATAAATTTCAATTGGCTTTGTAACAACCTAATAAAATTAAAGAAATAGTAATTATTGGTAGTATAATGTTGGAATTAAGTGCACTTCAATTTTAGACAAGAAATCAATGGTAATAGTGCAACGTAAATAGCTTATATGTTCATACGTTTCCATTAGGCATCTTGTTGTCACACCTATTTGTCATTCGTACACTCTCAAAATAATTTTCTGAGTCGTAAATTCCAATATCTATCGGTGTTGAATTCATTACTGCCTCGTGAGCTATTTCTCGTGCAAATTTAGAGGTGTTAAGAAAGAAAGCGCCTAAGGTAAGGGCTTTTCCCCATGCAAGGTTAGGCTAGATATTAAATTAATAGTTGTAAGATATTGATATATGTCTTGATGTCTTAAAAGAAAAATATTGATTTTTAATTGCCTTAAAGAATTTAACTATAATATTTTATTTTTATGAGTAATACGTTTGCTTTGATAAACTTAATTATAAATTTCGATTTTTATTATTATAACATGAGTAATTTGTTTGATGTCAAATATTTGATGTAAAGTTATTATTTGTGTGTTGTTTATGTGTACTTAATTATAAAGCTATGATTTTTATTATGATCTCATGAGTAATATTTTTTAGGATGTCTTTAATTTAAAGTCTCGATTTTTGTGCTATTTCATTTCAAAGTTTTGATTTTTAAGAAATCTATATGAGTCTTTGGGGAATTGGTGTAAAGTTTTAATTTTAATTATGATAACATGATTAAGTTGATTTTTGTGATGTGTTTAGCGGCAAACCTTGATTTGTATGTCTAAATGATTAATAATCGGAGAAAATTTATAGTAGAAGAAATAAAGTTTATATTTGTATGTGTTATTCGTTATTTGAGTTTTGAGGTCTATCAATAACACGTCGTTAATCCAATTTTATAGTTTATAAAATGAAAGTTATGACTACAAGACATTTATTCACGTGTTTGTGTGTTATATATTTGGGATAACAAAATTATTGACTCTTGATTGTAAGCGTCTATGAGAATAAAACTTTGATATCTTATGTGATTAAAATTTAATCTTCAATATATTATCTTTGTGGTTGCCTAAGTGACGAGCGATTTGTGTTTTAAATAATATTATTTTTGTGGTTGTCTAAGTGGCTTGTGATTTGTGTTTTGAATATTTTATCTATGTGGTTGTCTAAGTGATTTGGTCGGTGGTTTGTATTTTAAACATTTTTATCTTTGTGGTTGCCTAAGTGGTTGGTGATTTGCGTTTTAAATATTGTTCTCTTTGTGGTTGCCTAAGTGGCTAGTGATTTGTGTTCCAAATATTATCTTTGTGGTTGCCTAAGTGGCTGGTGATTTGTGTTTTAAATATTGTTATCTTTGTGGTTGCCTAAGTGGCTGGTGATTTGGATTTTAAATATTGTTATCTTTGTGGTTGCCTAAGTGGCTGGTGATTTGTGTGATTATCTAATTGGGGGGTGGTATGTATCTTTTGAGCATCATTATCATTTCATGACATATCATATGCATCTTTGTGGACACCTATCTGTGTGGATGCCTGTGTGGCTGGTTATATCCGGATCATATACATTTAGCGGCATGCACAACTTGCATATATTCTATTGTTATTTTTATTTTGATCTAATTATTTGCTCTACGGTTGCTACTTGATTTATTTAGATACATTTTATGACTTTTAATACATCTTTGAAAACTATTAAAGAACCAATTTCTTTAAATCTTTTATGACGAAAAGATTTTAAATTTATATTTTATGGTTGTTAATTTATTATTTGGTTTAATTTTTGTTGTGGGATGAACTGACCCCTTACACCAATATTTAGGTACTAATGATCTCAAAAGTTGTATGAATGATGTTTGATTGGTGCACGCGCGTGGGAAAATGAGACCTTTACTTTAAAAATAATATTTTGTATTACTAAAAATTTTGTCGTAGATTGTAAAGTTATTTACTTTTCATCATTAACTTTTTATAGAAATGCGGAAGTGAGATTTCATTTGCTGGTAAATAATTGAATGTAATTAATTTCAGTTAATCTTGCTTATTTTGAATTTCACTTAAAGAGACTTTATTTTATTTTGGACCATAAATGAATATTGATCTAATAATTGGAATATTAATTTTGCAAATGAATAAATAAATAATATTTTAGTAAATTACATTAGGTTCTTTTAATGAGAAAAAAAAATTAACTAGTTGTTTCTAAAAGAAAATAAATATTTTTCAGTAATATTCGTATAAAAAATTTGGGGCGTTACAGAACTCAATGGTTCTCTAATGGACCTACATAAAAATGAATGATTATGGATGCAACAAAGAAAAATTTAGAGGTATAATGACGTCGAATGGTGGAGAAAGAAAACAAAAACAATCATGCCATTTAAAACCAAGAAGGCTAAGATATGACTTAGATGCATTATATCCAAGATTGGAGAAATTTTAAAGTTTATAAGCTTCTAAATTCGTGAACACTTTCCTAAGTGAGTTCTACAATCCTAAAAGTCATTGCTATCTACAGCCAGGTACTCGTATTAAAACATCACTACAAATAGGAAGTACATCCAAAATGTAGGTATTTCCAATGGAGTCACATTCTAGATGAGATCTTTGCAATAACCAAATAGGATGTACATCCAAAATGATTACCACTAAACCCCTAACTAAACATAAGTTTCACTCAGGCCTAGGTATAGGGGTTCACTCATAAGTGTGCGTGTAAGTGATAGTGTAGTGTGTGAGAGAATCACAATCCAAGATTGGAGAAATCTTAAAGTCTATAAGCTTATAAATTCATGAACTCTTTCTTGGGTGGGTTCTACAATCCTAAAATTCATTGGTCTCTAGAGCCGGTACTCATATTGAAACATCACTAAAAATAGGAAGTACATCCAAAATGTAGGTATTTCCAATGGAGTCACACTCTAGACGAGATCTTATTAATAATTAAATAGGATGTATATCCAAAATGATTACCACTAAACCCCTATCTAAACTTAAGTTTTACTCAGACCTGGGTATAGGATTTCACTCATAAGTGTGTGTAAGTGAATATGTAGTGTGTGAAAAGAATCACAATCCAATAAACGTAAAATACTCGACACACATATATAAATATGTATATAAAGATAACAACTACAAGAAAATAATTAATAAACAATAAAGGCATAAAGTAAAGAAAATGAAAGGAAAAATAAATATAAAAGTAAAAAATTTGCACAATTAATTATGTTAGCTTTGACTCTCTAAGAGTCCCTAGTGGAATCGTCAGTTGTTGCAGTCTAAATTTCGAGTGTTTCTCGAATTCAATGTAGTCGCCACCAAAGTTTATTTTAAAATAGAGAAAACATTGGGAAACCCTTAAAAAAATAAAAATGGTCTTGAAACCAAATTTTGATTTCGGAAGTCGATTATGGGCAAGGAAGATATTTGCACCCTACGATATCCGTTAAAATACGGTTACCTATAATTAATTGTGCAAAATTAATATTAACTTATGTATTTCTTTCTCCTTTTTAAAATGCAAATATAATTTTTTTTATGAATAGAATCTAATGATAAAAGTATATTTGAAATATAGAAGAAAAAAATTTGTTATTATGTTTGACAAGAGTGCGATCTTGCTTCTATGTATCTTCCGGCGCGATAGAGAAATCAAAGCTACATATTTATTAGGTAGAAAATGCGGATGTGTTTATTGCTTTTAAATAAATACACTTTGTTGCGAAAACTTGAATTTGGTTAAAAAATGGGGTTATTAACTTGATGAAGGAAGAAAGACCCCGAGTTTGAGAAATTGATTATGATCAGTATATTTGTTTGAATTTGGTTGAAAATATTTAAGACCATAGAGTTGTCACAACTCACGCGTTTTAAACTAGGACTGAGATGTCATATCTTGATAAATTCAATTTATAAAAAATTATTATTATTTTAAAATTTAATATCGTCAAGTTGTCACAATTCAAATGTTATAAATATCTAAGATTAATAAGATGTCTCATCTCAGTCAATTTCAATATTTTTTGTTAACATTTGTGTTTTGTTTTCAGGAGAAATTAAAAAGGTGAACATCCAATTTTAAAAAAGTAAAATGAAGTTTCACTTAGAAAATAAATTTTAGTCAAAGAATAATAATAAATAAATAAAGAGTGGATCTATAAAAAAAAAATGGACTACATAGTTAAATAAACCAAAAGAAGTTGGGCCTGGAGCCCAAACTCACTTCCTTTTTGTAAAAAAAAAGAGATATAAGCAAGATAAACCTAAAAGGAAAGGAAAGCAAACAAGGTTGCAATCTCTAATTTCATTTGTTATATTTACTTATTTTAATTTTAATGTTAGATGTAATGTAGTGAAAATCACATAGATTCAAAATTTGACCAGATTTAAAATGATGATTTTCTTTAATTAATAATAATAAGTATAAAATATTTATTAAATATATTATTATTAATTTTAGAATTATTTTTAATTGGTTAAATAAAATTGAGATATTACACAAAGAAATTCATAGAATAAGGAGAGCTACTCTTCAACCTAGGCAACAACGACTTCCACAATATAACCCTAATATACTTTCTAAATATTGGAGCTTTTTTAATAGATTATATATTTCATTATATAGAACCTAGCTCTTTGAGATTTTGTGTTGCATTTAATAACTTTTACGACAATACCTCTATTTATTTTACATGTTTTTCTTTGTCAACAACTAATATATAGGTAATTTACCAACTCAAACTCATCACTAGAACGGCAATTTAATCAAGAAATTCAAGTTAAAGTTTTAATCAACAAATTCAAGTTGAAGTTTTTGGACGTAATGGTAAAAATATACTTTCACAAACTTAAAGTTTCCAAACAGTGGTGGAGCTTGACTAACAAATTTGGAGTAGCCGACACAAAATTATAATATGCAAAGAATTGTATTCTAAATTTAAAGAGTTACATTCTAAAATATGTGGCCATTATTTATGTTTCTTTATTTAAATTTTCAAATATACTAGTCAAAATTCACAAAACAGTAAAAACACACATTTAAAATTAGTGTTTCATGTAAAAACACCCACATGAGATGGAAACACAAGAAAGGAACAACATGGGACTTTTACAAATGAAACTCGCGAATTCTAGAATTAACATTGTCAAGCAGTTGTTTGTTTGTTCATTGTTCATATGGAGATGGAAAGGATGACGTAATCAAGTGAGGAAATTTAAGGATTTCACCCTCGTGTGAAAATGAATGAAGAGAGGGTTAGGTTGTGAAATTAAAAAGGATAAAAGAGGATAAAATATCAATTTTGCGTAATAGGCATAGTGAATGGATTATTAAGGTGTCGCAATGTAATTATTTACGCAATCATGTTTAACTATATTAATCTACATAAAGCTTAACTACTTTTTACAAAAAGCTTGTGTAAATGTGTGAAATAAATATTTTTCATTATAAACTTTATTAAGTTTTATCTATTCATTTATTTTGTATAAATATATTAAAACATAAACAATTCAATTATTAATTCTTTTTTTACTAAAGAACGATATTCATTCATTCAAATTGATATAAATTACATCAACCGAAAACATTGCAATTTAAAATCGTTAGAAACAAAAAGAATGAATCTTGAACAAACTCACACAATTCATGTTAATAGCATAAAACAGCATAATGTCTACAAATGTGATAAAGTTTATAAGTATGACATGTAAGATTTATGGGTCACATATGTAATTAATTAATAAAGTGTGTTAGGGTCATTATATAATTAGCCAATAAACTGGGGGTCAAATAATATATAATAGTTTATGGCTAAAGAGCATAATAGTTATGAAAATTAATAGTGTAGATACCAGGCAGTTTCTAATTTAATGAGGGGCTGAATTGGAAATACTGCAATTTGGGATATAACTAATAATAGTTATATATAGGGGTAATGGTCCCCAAGGCAAACACAACAAGACTATTCAGTTTCAAAACCCTAAAAGAGAAAACTCTCTGGTTCTCTCTATCCCCATCAAGAGAGCAAGGTCTTCAGGGTGTTTTGCTGAGGAAGATCACCCAACCCATTGGCTCTATCATCATCATCTCAGGATTTCATTAATGGCAATTCCCACAGGTACGCTTCCGCCTTTGGCTATTCATCATGTAATTGACATGGATTGTTGAGCACAACGTTATTAAGGTTTTTCCAACAATTGGTATCAGAGCCTACCATGTTTAATTCATGATGAAAAATTAGGGTTTGTAATTTGGGAATTTGGGAATTTGGGAATTTTGATATATATATTATGGAATCCATATTTTTAACGTGTTTGAAAAATTAGGGTTTGTAATTTGGGAATTTGGGAATTTTGATATATATATATTATGGAATCCATATTTAACGTGTTTGAAAAATTAGGGTTTGTAATTTGGGAATTTGGGAATTTTGATATATATATTATGGAATCCATATTTTTAACGTGTTTGAAAAATTAGGGTTTGTAATTTGAGAATTT